>NW_025757147.1:0-5839 GCF_021184085.1 Oncorhynchus gorbuscha
CATTGGTTGAGCTAGGACTAATAGTATGGCATTGGTTGAGCTAGGACTAATAGTATGGCATTAGTGAAGCTAGGACTAATAGTATGGCATTGGTTGAAGCTAGGACATTGGTTGAAGCTAGGACTAATAGTATGGCATTGGTTGAAGCTAGGACTAATAGTATGGCATTGGTGGAAGCTAGGACTAATAGCATGGCACTGGTCGAAGCCAGGACATTGGCTGAAGCTAGGACTAATAGATGGCATTGGTTGAAGCTAGGACTAATAGTATGGCATTGGTTGAAGCTAGGACTAATAGTATGGCATTGGTTGAAGCTAGGACATTGGTTGAAGCTAGGACTAATAGTATGGCATTGGTTGAAGCTAGGACTAATAGTATGGCATTGGTTGAAGCTAGGACTAATAGTATGGCATTGGTTGAAGCTAGGACTAATAGTATGGCATTGGTTGAAGCTAGGACTAATAGTATGGCATTGGTTGAAGCTAGGACTAATAGTATGGCATTGGTTGAAGCTAGACTAATAGTATGGCATTGGTGAAGCTAGGACTAATAGTATGGCATTGGTTGAAGCTAGGACTAATAGTATGGGCATTGCCGTAGCTAGACTAATAGTATGGCATTGGCTAGTTTGTTGAAGCCAGTATAGGGCATTGGCTGAAGCCAGACTAATAGTATGGCATTGGTGAAGCTAGGACTAATAGTATGGCATTACTGAAGCTAGGGCTATTAGTATGGCATTTGAAGCTAGGGCTAATAGAAGCCAGCTTAGACATTGGTTGAAGCTAGGACTAATAGTATGGCATTGGCTGAAGCAAGACAGTGAATGGACATTGGTTGAAGCTAGGACTAATAGTATGGCATTGGTTGAAGCTAGCTAATAGTATGGTTGAAGCCATTGGTTGAAGCTAGGACTAATAGTATGGCATTGGTTGAAGTTAGACTAATAGTATGGCATTGGTGAAGCTAGACAAATAGTATGTCATTGGTTGAAGCTAGACATTGGTTGAAGCTAGGACTAATAGTATGGCATTGGTTGAAGCTAGGACATTGGCATTGGTGAAGCTAGACTAATAGTATGGCATTGGCTGAAGCTAGGACATTGGTTGAAGCTAGGACTAATAGTATGGCATTGGTTGAAGCTAGGACTAATAGTATGGCATTGGCTGAAGCTAGGACTAATAGTATGGCATTGGTTGAAGCTAGGTCTAATAGTATGGCATTGGTTGAAGCTAGGACTAATAGTATGGCATTGGTTGAGACATTGGCTGAAGCTAGGACTAATAGTATGGCATTGGCTGAAGCCAGGACATTGGGTTGAAGCTAGGACTAATAGTATGGCATTGGTTGAAGCTAGGACTAATAGTATGGCATTGTTGAAGCTAGGACTAATAGTATGGCATTGGTTGCTAGGACTAATAGTATGGCATTGGTTGAAGCTAGGACTAATAGTATGGCATTGGTTGAAGCTAGGACTAATAGTATGGCATTGGTTGAAGCTAGGACTAATAGTATGGCATTGGTTGAAGCTAGGACTAATAGTATGGCATTGGTGAAGCTAGGACAAATAGTAGGGCATTGGTTGAAGCTAGGACATTGGTTGAAGCTAGGACTAATAGTATGGCATTGGTTGAAGCTAGGACTAATAGTATGGCATTGGTGAAGCTAGGACTAATAGTAGGGCATTGGTTGAAGCTAGGACATTGGTTGAAGCTAGGACTAATAGTATGGCATTGGTTGAAGCTAGGACTAATAGTATGGCATTTGAAGCTAGGACTAATAGTATGGCATTGGCTGAAGCTAGGATAATGGTAGCTAGGACATTGGTGAAGCTAGGACTAATAGTAGGGCATTGGTTGAAGCTAGGACATTGGTTGAAGCTAGGACTAATAGTATGGCATTGGTTGAAGCTAGGACTAATAGTATGGCATTGGTTGAAGCTAGGACATTGGTTGAAGCTAGGAGTATGGCTGAAGCTAGCATGGCATTGGTTGAAGCTAGACTAATAGTATGGCATTTTGAAGCTAGGACTAATAGTATGGCATTGGTTGAAGCTAGGACTAATAGTATGGCATTGGTTGAAGCTAGGACTAATAGTATGGCATTGGTGAAGCTAGACAAATAGTAGGGCATTGGTTTAGGACATTGGCTGAAGCTAGGACTAATAGTATGGCATTGGTTGAAGCTAGGACTAATAGTATGGCATTGGTGAAGCTAGGACTAATAGTATGGCATTGGTTGAAGCTAGGACATTGGTTGAAGCTAGACTAATAGTAGGGCATTGGTTGAAGCTAGGACATTGGTTGAACCTAGGACTAATAGTATGGCATTGGTTGAAGCTAGGACTAATATTGGCTGAAGCTAGGACCAATAGTATGGCATTGGTTGAAGCTAGGACATTGGTTGAAGCTAGGACTAATAGTATGGCATTGGTTGAAGCAGGACTAATAGTATGGCATTGGTGAAGCTAGGACTAATAGTATGGCATTGGTTGAAGCTAGGACATTGGTTGAAGCTAGGACCAATAGTAATAGTATAGTATGGTAGCAGCCAATAGTGACATTGGCTGAAGTATGGCATTGGTTGAAGCTAGGACTAATAGTATGGCATTGGCTGAATAGTATGGCATTGGTTGAAGCTAGGACTAATAGTATGGCATTGGTTGAAGCTAGGACATTGGTTGAAGCTAGGACTAATAGTATGGCATTGGTTGAAGCTAGGACTAATAGTATGGCATTGGTTGAAGCTAGGACTAATAGTATGACATTGGTTGAAGCTAGGACATTGGTTGAAGCTAGGACTAATAGTATGGCATTGGTTGAAGCTAGGACTAATAGTATGGCATTGGTTGAAGCTAGGACTAATAGTATGGCATTGGTTGAAGCTAGACTAATAGTATGGCATTGGTTGAAGCTAGGACTAATAGTATGGCATTAGTTGAAGCTAGGACTAATAGTATGGCATTGGTTGAAGCTAGGACTAATAGTATGGCATTGGATTTGAAGACTAATAGTAGGGCATTGACCAATAGCTAGGACATTGGTTGAATAGTATGGCATTGGCTGAAGCTAGGACTAATAGTATGGCATTGGTGAAGCTAGGACTAATAGTAGGGCATTGGTTGAAGCTAGGACTAATAGTATGGCATTGGTTGAAGCTAGGACTAATAGTATGGCATTGGTGAAGCTAGGACTAATAGTATGGCATTGGTTGAAGCTAGGACATTGGTTGAAGCTAGGACTAATAGTATGGCATTGGTTGAAGCTAGGACTAATATTGGCATTTGAAGCTAGGACTAATAGTATAGGACATTGGTTGAAGCTAGGACTAATAGTATGGCATTGGTTGAAGCTAGGACTAATAGTATGGCATTGGTTGAAGCTAGGACTAATACTATTGGTTGAAGTATGGCATTGGTTGAAGCTAGGACTAATAGTATGGCATTGGTTGAAGCTAGGACTAATAGTATGGCATTGGTTGAAGCTAGGACTAATAGTATGGCATTGGTTGAAGCTAGGACTAATAGTATGGCATTGGTTGAAGCTAGACTAATAGTGGCATTGGCTGAAGAGGACATTGGTATGGCATTTGAAGCTAGACTAATAGTATGGCATTGGTTGAAGCTAGGACTAATAGTATGGCATTGGTTGAAGCTAGGACTAATAGTATGGCATTGGTTGAAGCTAGGACTAATAGTATGGCATGAAGTAGACTAATAGTATGGCATTGGTTGAAGCTAGGACTAATAGTATGGCATTGGTTGAAGCTAGGACTAATAGTATGGCATTGGTGAAGCTAGGACTAATAGTAGGGCATTGGTTGAAGCTAGGGCTAATAGTATGGCATTGGTTGAAGCTAGGGCTAATAGTAGGCATTGGTTGAAGCTAGGACATTGGTTGAAGCTAGGACTAATAGTATGGCATTGGTTGAAGCTAGGACATTGGTTGAAGTAGGACATTGGTTGAAGCTAGGACTAATAGTATGGCATTGGTTGAAGCTAGGACATTGGTTGAAGCTAGGACTAATAGTATGGCATTGGTGAAGCTAGGACTAATAGGTAATAGGCATTGGTTGAAGCTAGGACATTGGTTGAAGCTAGGACTAATAGTATGGCATTGGTTGAAGCTAGGACTAATAGTATGGCATTGGTGAAGCTAGGACTAATAGTATGGCATTGGTTGAAGCTAGGACATTGGTTGAAGCTAGGACTAATAGTATGGCATTGGTTGAAGCTAGGACTAATAGTATGGCATTGTTGAAGCTAGCTACTAGTATGGCATTGGACTGAAGCTAGTTGAAACTAGGACTAATAGTATGGCATTGGTTGAAGCTAGGACTAATAGTATGGCATTGTTTGAAGCTAGCATTGGTTGAAGCTAGGACTAATAGTATGGCATTAGTTGAAGCTAGGACTAATAGTATGGCATTTGAAGCTAGGACTAATAGTATGGCATTGGTTGAAGCTAGGACTAACAGACTTGGTTGAAGCTAGGACTAATAATAGTAACTAGGCATTGGTTGAAGCTAGGACTAATAGTATGGCATTGGTGAAGCTAGGACTAATAGTATGGCATTGGTTGAAGCTAGGCTAATAGTATGGCATTGGTTGAAGCTAGGACTAATAGTATGGCATTGGTGAAGCTAGGACAAATAGTAGGGCATTGTTGAAACTAGGTCATTGGTTGAAGCTAGGACTAATAGTATGGCATTGGTTGAAGCTAGGACTAATAGTATGGCGTGGTGAAGCTAGGACCAATAGCAGGGCATTGGTTGAAGCTAGACATTGGTTGAAGCTAGACTAATAGTATGGCATTGCCGAAGCTAGACTAATATATGGCATTGGTGAAGCAGGACTAATAGTATGGCATTGGTTGAAGACTATGACATTAGTTGAAAGTATGACATTGCTTTGAAGCTAGGACATTGGCATTAGTTGAAGCTAGGACTAATAGTATAGCATTGTTGAAAGCTAGGACTAATAGTATGGCATTGGTTGAAGCTAGGACTAAACTAGGTATGGCATTGGTTGAAGCTAGGACTAATAGTATGGCATTGGTTGAAGCTAGGACCAATAGTATGGCATTAGTTGAAGCTAGGACCAATAGTATGGCATTGGTGAACTAGGACAAATAGTAGGGCATTGGCTGAAGCTAGGACTAATAGTATGGCATTGGTTGAAGCTAGGACTAATAGTATGGCATTGGTAAACTAGGACTAATAGTAGGGGCATTGGTGGCTAGGACATTGGTTGAAGCTAGGACTAATAGTATGGCATTGGTTAAGCTAAGGACTAATAGTATGGCATTGGTGAAAGCTAGGACTAATAGTATGGCATTGGTTGAAGCTGGACATTGGTTAAGCTAGGACTAATAGTATGGCATTGGTTGAAGCTAGGACATTGGTTGAAGCTAGGACTAATAGTATGGCATTGGTTGAAGCTAGGACATTGGTTGAAGCTAGGACTAATAGTATGGCATTGGTTGAAGCTAGGACATTGGTTGAAGCTAGGACTAATAGTATGGCATTGGTTGAAGCTAGGACTAATAGTATGGCATTGCTTGAAGCTAGGACTAATAGTATGGCATTGGTTGAAGCTAGGACTAATAGTATGGCATTGGTTGAAGCTAGGACTAATAGTATGACATTGGTTGAAGCTAGGACATTGGTTGAAGCTAGGACTAATAGTATGGCATTGGTTGAAGCTAGGACTAATAGTATGGCATTGGTTGAAGCTAGGACTAATAGTATGGCATTGGTTGAAGCTAGGACTAATAGTATGGCATTGGTTGAAGCTAGGACTAATAGTATGGCATTGGTTGAAGCTAGGACTAATAGTATGGCA
>NW_025757148.1:0-5838 GCF_021184085.1 Oncorhynchus gorbuscha
TGTTGATTTGTCCGTTTACATTTCCCCTCTTTGCTTTCTTTCAGGGTTTTCTTTCAACATCACACTTTAATTATTATTTATTTAAACAGAATTGGCTCTTCCAAGTCTTAAAACAACCCACAACAGGAGATGTCTGAAGTCTGAATAATTTACTTTTTAAGAAATGTACATTTTGTAATTACCCTTGAACCGAAGTCTTTGGCAGCCAGGGCCGTTTGGTGAGCTGTGTTTCTGTAGCGCTCACGTGATTGATGAGTTCGCAAAACAAATGGCCACGGATTGATGCAAATAACCATGATATCACTCAGCCAGGCTATCATTAGTATCATCACACATTCCTGTTTCCAAAGTTGTAGGAAAATACAAATCACTGATGCATTTTGGTCATGTGGTATTGATTAACTTGTCAAATTATAAATGTTCCACAATACATTTAGTTGATGTCCTACTGAGTTCAATACATTTAGTTGATGTCCTACTGAGTTCATACATTTAGTTGATGTCCTACTGAGTTCAATACATTTTAGTTGATGTCCTACTCAATTCAATACATTTAGTTGATGTCCTACTGAGTTCAATACATTTAGTTGATGTCCTACTGAGTTCAATACATTTAGTTGATGTCCTACTCAGTTCAATACATTTAGTTGATGTCCTACTGAGTTCAATACATTTTAGTTGATGTCCTACTGAGTTCAATACATTTAGTTGATGTCCTACTCCAGTTCAATACATTTAGTTGATGTCCTACTGAGTTCAATACATTTAGTTGATGTCCTACTGAGTTCAATACATTTTAGTTGATGTCCTACTCAGTTCAATGACTTTAGTTGATGTCCTACTGAGTTCAATACATTTAGTTGATGTCCTACTCAGTTCAATACATTTAGTTGATGTCCTACTCAGTTCAATACATTTAGTTGATACTAAATGCAATACATTTAGTTGATGTCCTACTCAGTTCAATACATTTAGTTGATACTAAATGCAATACATTTAGTTGATGTCCTACTCAGTTCAATACATTTAGTTGATACTCAGTTCAATACATTTAGTTGATGTCCTACTCAGTTCAATACATTTAGTTGATGAGTTCAATACATTAGTTGATACTAAATTCAATACATTTAGTTGATACTAAATGCAATACATTTAGTTGATGTCCTACTCAGTTCAATACATTTAGTTGATACTCAGTTCAATACATTTAGTTGATTTCCTACTGAGTTCAATACATTTAGTTGATGTCCTACTCAGTTCAATACATTTAGTTGATACTAAATGCAATACATTTAGTTGATGTCCTACTCAGTTCAATACATTTAGTTGATACTCAGTTCAATACATTTAGTTGATTTCCTACTGAGTTCAATACATTTAGTTGATGTCCTACTGAGTTCAATACATTTAGTTGATACTAAATGCAATACATTTAGTTGATGTCCTACTCAGTTCAATACATTTAGTTGATACTCGATAGTAAATGCAATACATTTAGTTGATTTCCTACTGAGTTCAATACATTTAGTTGATGTCCTACTCAGTTCAATACATTTAGTTGATACTAAATGATACTAAATGCAATACATTTAGTTGATGTCCTACTCAGTTCAATACATTTAGTTGATACTAAATGCAATACATTTAGTTGATGTCCTACTCAGTTCAATACATTTAGTTGATACTAAATGCAATACATTTAGTTGATGTCCTACTCAGTTCAATACATTTAGTTGATGTCCTACTGAGTTCAATACATTTAGTTGATACTAAAATGCAATACATTTAGTTGATGTCCTACTCAGTTCAATACATTTAGTTGATACTCAGTTCAATAAGTTGATTTTCCTACTGAGTTCAATACATTTAGTTGATGTCCTACTCAGTTCAATACATTTAGTTGATTTCCTACTGAGTTCAATACATGTAGTTGATGTCCTACTCAGTTCAATACATTTAGTTGATTTACTACTGAGTTCAATACATTTAGTTGATGTCCTACTCAGTTCAATACATTTAGTTGATACCAGTTCAATACATTTTAGTTGATTTCCTACTGAGTTCAATACATTTAGTTGATGTCCTACTCAGTTCAATACATTTAGTTGATTTCCTACTGAGTTCAATACATGTAGTTGATGTCCTACTCAGTTCAATACATTTAGTTGATTTCCTACTGAGTTCAATACATTTAGTTGATGTCCTACTCAGTTCAATACATTTTAGTTGATGTCCTACTCCAGTTCAATACATTTAGTTGATGTCCTACTCAGTTCAATACATTTAGTTGATGTCCTACTGAGTTCAATAAATTTAGTTGATGTCCTACTCAGTTCAATACATGTGTGAATATTGTTGAATTGCGTTTAATGTCTGTATTGTGTGGTTGCGTTCTGTGTTCTCCACAACCGACCTTCTAGGACCCTGCTGATAGAGTAGTGCTGATTCGTCCACAACAGACCTTCTAGGACCTGCTGATAGAGAAGTGCTGATTAGTCCACAACAGACCTTCTAGGACCCTGCTGATAGAGAAGTGCTGATTCGTCCACAACAGACCTTCTAGGACCCTGCTGATAGAGAAGTGCTGATTGGTCACAACAGACCTTCTAGGACCCTGCTGATAGAGAGTGCTGATTCGGCCCACAACAGACCTTCTAGGACCCTGCTGATAGAGAACAGCACAACAGACCTCTAGGACCCTGCTGATAGAGAAGTGCTGATTCGTCCACAACAGACCTTCTAGGACCCTGCTGATCCAAGAGCAGTGCTGATTATTGCTCTTTACACAGAACAGCGTGACCTGACCATGCTACTTCCCTATGACCTTGTCCAAGAACAGCTTAACCTCATTATTACCACCTTCTATATTTATTCTCACTAATCAGTGACACGAGGCTGAAACAAAACAGTGAATGTGTGGCGGTGATAAAACGCTCGATGGGGACAGATGAGAGAGAGAGAGAGGTCATAATGCAGGAGGACGACAGCTCATTTCAGAGAGAGAAAAGAGAGCCTCATCCATCTTTTTCAAACGTTGGAGGGAGAGAGAGGCCCCTCTGTCAGAGAGAGTGATATCCTGACGCGGAGAGAGAGAGAGAGAGAGAGAGAGAGAGAGAGAGAGAGAGAGAGAGAGAGAGAGAGACAGGCTGCAGGTGCTTCCTGTGGGGCTGAGGAAGAGCTAGAGCATTATGGGGGAGAGGGAATGAACTCAGGCTTCCTCTGGCCTGCGGATTGAAGAGGTGAGCCACAGGAACACCCAGCCTGGCACACCACAGCTCTAACCCTTCCACACCCCTGGACACTGGCTGGGCACGACAACGAGACAAACCAACCGCTCGGTCACTGCCATCCAGAACCAGGAATAACTAATAGAATATAAATAGACCGGTGGAGCACCCTGCCATCAGAACCAGGGAATAACTAATAGAATGTAAATGTAGACGGGTGGAGCGCCCTGCCATCCAGAACCAGGGAATAACTAATAGAATGTAAATGTAGACGGGTGGAGCGCCCTGCCATCCAGAACCAGGGAATAACTAATAGAATGTAAATGTAGACCGGTGGAGCGCCCTGCCATCCAGAACCAGGGAATAACTAATAGAATGTAAATGTAGACCGTGAGGTGCCATCCAGAACCAGGGGCCCTGCCATCCAGAACCAGGGAATAACTAATAGAATGTAAATGTAGACGGGTGGAGCGCCTGACTGACCCAGATATAGGGAATAACTAATATAATGTAAATGCCAGACCGGTGGAGCGCCCTGCAACAGCTCCCCAAGCTATCGCCCTAAATGGGCCTTAGGCTCCAGAATCCTGCATCGATGCCAACTGTGATTTGATGAACAGAGACGTTGTGACGGAGCGTGACGCCCACTAGGAAATGGTCTCTCCTGCAAGTCCTGATGTTGACATGACTAATGGGTTTTATAAATTAGGAATGGTCATTCTCCGATGCCTGATGTTGATTCCCAGAGACATGTGACTCGCTCCACTAGGAGAGGTCATTCTCCTGCATCGATGTCCTGATGTTGGGATTCCAGAGACATGTGACTCGCTCCACTAGGAAATGGTCATTCTCCTGCATCGATGTTGATTCAGAGACATGTGACTCGTTCCACTAGAAATGGTCATTCTCCTGCATCTGATGTTGATTCAGAGACATGTGACTCTCTCCACTAAAAATGGTCATTCTCCTGCATCGATGTTGATTCAGAGACATGTGACTCGCTCCACTAGGAAATGGTCATTCTCCTGCATCGATGTTGATTTAGAGACATGTGACTCAACTCCACTAGGAAATGGTCATTCTCCTGCATCGATGTTGATTCCCAGAGACATGTGACTCGCTCCCACTAGGGGAAATGGTCATTCTCCTGCATCGATGTTGATTCAGAGACATGTGACTCGCTCCACTAGGAAATGGTCATTCTCCTGCATCGATGTTGATTCAGAGACATGTGACTCGCTCCACTAGAAATGGTCATTCTCCCCTGCATCGATGTTGATTCAGAGACATGTGACTCGCTCCACTAGGAAATGGTCATTCTCCTGCATCGATGTTGATTCAGAGACATGTGACTCTCTCACTAGAAATGGCATCGATGTTGATTCCCAGAACCTCCTCCACTAGGATGTCATTCTCCTGATGTTTGATTCCCAGAGACATGTGACTCTCTCCACTAGGAAATGGTCATTCTCCTGCATCGATGTTGATTCCCAGAGACATGTGACTCGCTCCACTAGAAATGGTCATTCTCCTGCATCGATGTTGATTCAGAGACATGTGACTCGCTCCACTAGGAAATGGTCATTCTCCTGCATCGATGTTGATTCCCAGAGACATGTGACTCGCTCCACTAAGAAATGGTCATTCTCCCCTGATGTTGCAGAGACATGTATTTCGCTCCACGAAATGGTCATTCTCCTGATGTTGATTCCCAGAGACATGTGATCTCTCCACTAGGAAATGGTCATTCTCCTGCATCGAGCGTTGATCCCAGAGACATGTCATTCTCCTGCATCGATGTTGATTAGAGAAATGGTCATTCTCCTGCATCGATGTTGATTCCCAGAGACATGTGACACTGAAATGGTCATTCTCCTGCATCGATGTTGATTCCCAGAGACATACTCCACTAGAAATGGTCATTCTCCTGCATCGATGTTGATTCCCATGACGCCCCACTAGGAAATGGTCACATTCTCCTGCATCGATGTTGATTCAGAGACATGTGAAATGGTCATTCTCCTGCATGTCCTGATGTTGGATTCCCAGAGACATGTGACTCGCTCCACTAGAAATGGTCATTCTCCTGCATCGATGTTGATTCAGAGACATGTGACCGCTCCACTAGGAAAATGGTCATTCTCCTGCATCGATGTTGATTCCCAGAGACATGTGACTCGCTCCACTAGGAAATGGTCATTCTCCTGCATCGATGTTGATTCCCAGAGACATGTGACTCGCTCCACTAGGAAATGGTCATTCTCCTGCATCGATGTTGATTCAGAGACATGTGACTCGCTCCACTAGGAAATGGTCATTCTCCTGCATCGATGTTGATTCAGAGACATGTGACTCGCTCCACTAGGAAATGGTCATTCTCCTGCATCGATGTTGATTCAGAGACATGTGACTCGCTCCACTAGGAAATGGTCATTCTCCTGCATCGATGTGTTGATTCCCAGAGACATGTGACTCGCTCCACTAGGAAATGGTCATTCTCCTGCATCGATGTTGATTCCCAGAGACATGTGACTCGCTCCACTAGGAAATGGTCATTCTCCTGCATCGATGTTGATTCCCAGAGACATGTGACTCAGCTCCACTAGGAAAT
>NW_025757150.1:0-5836 GCF_021184085.1 Oncorhynchus gorbuscha
CTGTCATGTTTTGTCTTAGATTGTCTTGTCATTTTGCTTTTCCCTCTGTTCATTTTCCCCTGCTGGTCTTTTTTTAGGTTAGTTCCCCTTTTTTCTCTCTCCCTTCCTCTCTCTTCTCTCTATCGTTCCGTTCCTGCTCCCAGCTGTTCCTATTCCCTAATCAATCATTTAGTCTTCCCACACCTGTTCCTTATCTTTTCCCCTGATTAGAGTCCCTATTTCCTTCCTTAACCGTTCCTGTCCTGTCGGATCCTTGTCTATTGTTCACCGTGCTGTGTCTGTGTTTCGCCCTGTCGTGTCGTGTTTCCCTCAGATGCTGCGTGGAGGCAGGTGTCTGAGTCTGCTAGGTTCAGTGCCTTCCCGAGGCAACCTGCAGTTCTTGATCGAGTCTCCAGTCTGTTCTCGTCATTACGAGTGGAATTATGTCTTATGTTTGTAGGAGAATTGCTTTACTGGATTAAAGACTCTGTTTTCGCCAAGTCGCTTTGGGTCCTCATTCACCTGCATGACAGAAGGATCCGACCAAAGAATGGACCAGCGACTACAGACGTTCGTAACACTGCCGTCGAGATCCAAGGAGCCATGCTCGGCAGACACGAGCAGGAATTGTCTGCTCGCCATGCCGTGGAGAACCTGGCCGCTCAGGTTTCCGACCTCTCTGGACAGTTCCAGAGTCTTCGTCTCGTGCCACCTGTTACTTCCTGGCCTGCCGAGCCTCCGGAACCTAGGGTTAATAACCCACCTTGCTACTCCGGGCAGCCCACGGAGTGCGCTCCTTTCTCACCCAGTGTGATATTGTGTTCTCTCTCAACCCAACACATACTCTAACGAGAGAGCTCGGGTTGCTTACGTCATTTCACTCCTTACTGGCCGGGCTCGAGAGTGGGGCACAGCTATCTGGGAGGCAGGGCTGATTGTTCAAACAATTACCAGAACTTTAAAGAGGAGATGATTCGGGTTTTTGACCGTTCAGTTTTTGGTAGGGAGGCTTCTAGGGCCCTGGCTTCCCTATGCCAAGGTGATCGATCCATAACGGATTACTCTATAGAGTTTCGCACTCTTGCTGCCTCTAGTGACTGGAACGAGCCGGCGCTGCTCGCTCGTTTTCTGGAGGACTCCACGCAGTGGTCAAAGATGAGATTCTCTCTCGGGAGGTTCCTTCCAGTGTGGACTCTTTGATTGCTCTCGCCATCCGCATAGAACGACGGGTAGATCTTCGTCACCAAGCTCGTGGAAGAGAGCTCGCGTCAACGGTGTTTCCCTGCTCCGCATCGCAACCATCTCCCTCCTCTGGCTCAGAGACTGAGCCCATGCAGCTGGGAGGTATTCGCATCTCGACCAAGGAGAGGAACGGAGGATCACCAACCGCCTGTGCCTCTATTGCGGATTTGATGGACATTTTGTCAATTCATGTCCAGTAAAAAAGGCCAGAGCTCATCAGTAAGCGGAGGGCTACTGGTGAGCTACTACTCAGGTCTCTTCATCTAGATCCTGTACTACTTTGTCGGTCCATCTACGCTGGACCGGTTCGGGTGCTACATGCAGTGCCTTGATTGACTCTGGGGCTGAGGGTTGTTTCATGGACGAAGCATGGGCTCGGAAACATAACATTCCTTTCAGACAGTTAGACAAGCCTACGCCCATGTTTGCCTTAGATGGTAGTCATCTTCCCAGTATCAGATTTGAGACACTACCTTTAACTCTCACAGTATCTGGTAACCACAGTGAGACTATTTCTTTTTTGATTTTTCGTTCACCTTTTACACCTGTTGTTTTGGGTCTGTCATGCAGGTGAAAGAGGACCCAAAAGCGACTTGGCGAAAACAGAGTCTTTAATCCAGTAAAGTAAATACAAACAAAAAAACACAACTTTCACTCGAAATGACGAGGACAAACTGGAGACTCGATCTTGAACAGCAGGTGAACAGCAGGTTGCCTCGGGAAGGCACTTGAACCAGACAGACTCAGACACCTGCTCACCATGCAGCATCTGAGGAAAACACGACACGACAGGGCGATACACAAACACAGCACGGTGAATTCTAGACAAGGAACCGACAGGACAGGAACGGAACACAAAGGAAGAAATAGGGACTCTAATCAGGGGAAAGGATCGGGAACAGGTGTGGGAAGACTAAATGATTGATTAGGGGAATAGGAACAGCTGGGAGCAGGAACGGAACGATAGAGAGAAGAGAGAGCGAGAGAGTGAGAGAGGGAGGGGGAGAGAGAGGGATAGAAAGAGGGAAAGAACCTAATAAGACCAGCAGAGGGAAACGAATAGAATGGGAAGCACAGGGACAAGACAAGATAATAAATGACAAAACATGACAGGGTCATCCCTGGCTAGTATGTCATAATCCTTCTATTAATTGGTCTAGTAATTCTATCCTATCCTGGAACGTTTCTTGTCATGTGAAGTGTTTAATGTCTGCCATCCCTCCCATTTCTTCTGTCCCCACTTCTCAGGAGGAACCTGGCGATTTGACAGGAGTGCCGGAGGAATATCATGATCTGCGCACGGTCTTCAGTCGGTCCCGAGCCAACTCCCTTCCTCCTCACCGGTCGTATGATTGTAGTATTGATCTCCTTCCGGGGACCACTCCTCCTCGGGGTAGACTATACTCTCTGTCGGCTCCCGAACGTAAGGCTCTCGAGGATTATTTATCTGTGTCTCTTGACGCCGGTACCATAGTGCCTTCTTCCTCTCCGGCCGGGGCGGGGTTCTTTTTTGTTAAGAAGAAGGACGGTACTCTGCGCCCTGCGTGGATTATCGAGGCTGAATGACATAACGGTTAAGAATCGTTATCCGCTTCCCCTTATGTCATCAGCCTTCGAGATTCTGCAGGGAGCCAGGTGCTTTACTAAGTTGGACCTTCGTAACGCTTACCATCTCGTGCGCATCAGAGAGGGGACGAGTGGAAAACGGCGTTTAACACTCCGTTAGGCATTTTGAGTACCGGGTTCTGCCGTTTGGTCTCGCCAATGCGCCAGCTGTTTTTCAGGCATTAGTTAATGATGTTCTGAGAGACATGCTGAACATCTTTGTTTTTGTCTATCTTGACGATATCCTGATTTTTTCACCGTCACTCGAGATTCATGTTCAGCACGTTCGACGTGTTCTACAGCGCCTTTTAGAGAATTGTCTCTACGTGAAGGCTGAGAAGTGCTCTTTTCATGTCTCCTCCGTTACTTTTCTCGGTTCCGTTATTTCCGCTGAAGGCATTCAGATGGATTCCGCTAAGGTCCAAGCTGTCAGTGATTGGCCCGTTCCAAGGTCACGTATCGAGTTGCAGCGCTTTTTTAGGTTTCGCTAATTTCTATCGGCGTTTCATTCGTAATTTCGGTCAAGTTGCTGCCCCTCTCACAGCTCTTACTTCTGTCAAGACGTGTTTTAAGTGGTCCGGTTCCGCCCAGGGAGCTTTTGATCTTCTAAAAGAACGTTTTACGTCCGCTCCTATCCTCGTTACTCCTGACGTCACTAGACAATTCATTGTCGAGGTTGACGCTTCAGAGGTAGGCGTGGGAGCCATTCTATCCCAGCGCTTCCAGTCTGACGATAAGGTTCATCCCTTGCGCTTATTTTCTCATCGCCTGTCGCCATCCGAACGCAACTATGATGTGGGTAACCGCGAACTGCTCGCCATCCGCTTAGCCCTAGGCGAATGGCGACAGTGGTTGGAGGGCGACCGTTCCTTTGTCGTTTGGACAGACCATAAGAACCTTGAGTACATCCGTTCTGCCAAACGACTTAATGCCCGTCAAGCTCGTTGGGCGTTGTTTTTCGCTCGTTTCGAGTTTGTGATTTCTTAACGTCCGGGTAGCAAAAACACCAAGCCTGATGCCTTATCCCGTCTGTTTAGTTCTTCTGTGGCTTCTACTGATCCCGAGGGGATTCTTCCTTATGGGCGTGTTGTCGGGTTGACAGTCTGGGGAATTGAAAGACAGGTTAAGCAAGCACTCACGCACACTGCGTCGCGCGCGCTTGTCCTAGTAACCTCCTTTTCGTTCCTGTTTCCACTCGTCTGGCTGTTCTTCAGTGGGCTCACTCTGCCAAGTTAGCTGGTCATCCCGGTGTTCGAGGCACTCTTGCGTCTATTCGCCAGCGCTTTTGGTGGCCGACTCAGGAGCGTGACACGCGCCGTTTCGTGGCTGCTTGTTCGGACTGCGCGCAGACTAAGTCGGGTAACTCTCCTCCTGCCGGTCGTCTCAGACCGCTCCCCATTCCTTCTCGACCATGGTCTCACATCGCCCTAGACTTCATTACCGGTCTGCCTTTGTCTGCGGGGAAGACTGTGATTCTTACGGTTGTCGATAGGTTCTCTAAGGCGGCATTTCATTCCCCTCGCTAAAACTTCCTTCCGCTAAGGAGACGGCACAAATCATCATCGAGAATGTGTTCAGAATTCATGGCCTCCCGTTAGGACGCCGTTTCAGACAGAGGCCCGCAATTCACGTCACAGTTTTGGAGGGAGTTCTGTCGTTTGATTGGGTGCGTCCGTCAGTCTCTCTTCCGGGTTTCATCCCCAGTCTAACGGTCAAGCAGAGAGGGCCAATCAGACGATTGGTCGCATACTACGCAGCCTTTCTTTCAGAAACCCTGCGTCTTGGGCAGAACAGCTCCCTGGGCAGAATACGCTCACAACTCGCTTCCTTCGTCTGCTACCGGGTTATCTCCGTTTCAGAGTAGTCTGGGTTACCAGCCTCCTCTGTTCTCTTCCCAGCTTGCCGAGGTCCAGCGTTCCCTCCCGCTCAGCGTTTGTCCAACGTTGTGAGCGCACCTGGTGAGGGTGAGGTTTGCACTTTGCCGTTACAGGGCACAGACTGTGAGCCGCCAATAAACGCAGGATTAGAGTCCAAGGTATTGTTGCGGCCAGAGAGTGTGGCTTTCCACTCGCAACCTTCCTCTTACGACAGCTTCTCGTAAGTTGACTCCGCGGTTCATTGGTCCGTTCCGTGTCTCCCAGGTCGTCAATCCCTGTCGCTGTGCGACTACTTCTGGCTTCCGCGACATCTTCGTCGCGTCCATCCTGTCTTCCATGTCTCCTGTGTCAAGCCCTTTCTTCGCACCCCCCGTTCGTCTTCCCTCCCCCTCCCGTCCTTGTCGAGAGCGCACCTTACAAAGTACGTAGGATCATGGACATGCGTTCTCGGGGACAGGGTCACCAATACTTAGTGGATTGGGAGGGTTACGGTCCTGAGGGGAGAGGAGTTGGGTTCCGTCTCGGGGACGTGCTGGACCGTTCACTCATTGATGATTTCCTCCGTTGCCGCCAGGATTCCTCCTCGAGTGCGCCAGGAGGCGCTCGGTGAGTGGGGGTACTGTCATGTTTTGTCTTAGATTGTCTTGTCATTTTTGCTTTTCCCTCTGTTCATTTTCCCCTGCTGGTCTTTTTAGGTTCGTTCCCCTTTTTCTCTCTCCTTCCTCTCTCTCTTCTCTCTATCGTTCCGTTCCTGCTCCCAGCTGTTCCTATTCCCCTAATCAATCATTTAGTCTTCCCACACCTGTTCCTTATCTTTTCCCCTGATTAGAGTCCCTATTTCTTCCCTTGTTTTCCGTTCCTGTCCTGTCGGATCCTTGTCTATTGTTCACCGTGCTGTGTCTGTGTTTCGCCCTGTCGTGTCGTGTTTCCCTCAGATGCTGCGTGGAGAGCAGGTGTCTGAGTCTGCTAGGTTCAAGTGCCTTCCCGAGGCAACCTGCAGTTCTTGATCGAGTCTCCAGTCTGTTCTCGTCATTACGAGTGGAATTATGTCTTATGTTTGTAGAATTGCTTTACTGGATTAAAGACTCTGTTTTCGCCAAGTCGCTTTTGGGTCCTCATTCACCTGCATGACA
>NW_025757151.1:0-5835 GCF_021184085.1 Oncorhynchus gorbuscha
GCATCTGGTTAGGATAACTATGCCCAGGATCACAGGCGAGGTGCATCTAGTTAGGATAACTATGCCAAGAATGACAGGCGAGGTGCATCTAGTTAGGATAACTATGCCAAGTCACAGGCGAGGTGCATCTAGTTAGGATAACTATGCCAAGTCTGAGACGAGGTGCATCTAGTTAGGATAACTATGCCAAGTCACAGACGAGGTGCATCTAGTTAGGATAACTATGCCAAGTCACAGACGAGGCATCTAGTTAGGATAACTATGCCAAGTCACAGACGAGGTGCATCTAGTTAGGATAACTATGCCAAGTCACAGACGAGGTGCATCTAGTTAGGATAACTATGCCAAGTCACAGACGAGGTGCATCTAGTTAGGATAACTATGCCAAGTCACAGACGAGGTGCATCTAGTTAGGATAACTATGCCAAGTCACAGACGAGGTGCATCTAGTTAGATAACTATGCCAAGTCACAGACGAGGTGCATCTAGTTAGGATAACTATGCCAAGTCACAGACGAGGTGCATCTGGTTAGGATAACTATGCCAAGTCACAGACGAGGTGCATCTAGTTAGGATAACTATGCCAAGTCACAGACGAGGTGCATCTAGTTAGGATAACTATGCCAAGTCACAGACGAGGTGCATCTAGTTAGGATAACTATGCCAAGTCACAGACGAGGTGCATCTAGTTAGGATAACTATGCCAAGTCACAGACGAGGTGCATCTAGTTAGGATAACTATGCCAAGTCACAGACGAGGTGCATCTAGTTAGGATAACTATGCCAAGACACAGACGAGGTGCATCTAGTTAGGATAACTATGCCAAGTCACAGACGAGGTGCATCTGGTTAGGATAACTATGCCAAGTCACAGACGAGGTGCATCTGGTTAGGATAACTATGCCAAGTCACAGACGATGTGCATCTAGTTAGGATAACTATGCCAAGTCACAGACGAGGTGCATCTAGTTAGGATAACTATGCCAAGTCACAGACGAGGTGCATCTAGTTAGGATAACTATGCCAAGTCACAGACGAGAGGTGCATCTAGTTAGATAACTATGAGTCACAGACGTGCATCTAGATTAGATAACTATGCCAAGTCACACACGAGGTGCATCTAGTTAGGATAACTATGCCAAGTCACAGACGAGGTGCATCTAGTTAGGATAACTATGCCAAGTCACAGACGAGGTGCATCTAGTTAGGATAACTATGCCAAGTCACAGACGAGGTGCATCTAGTTAGGATAACTATGCCCAAGTCACAGGCAGGTGCATCTAGTTAGATAACTATGCCAAGGCACAGACGAGGTGGATAACTATGCCAAGTCACAGACGAGGTGCATCTAGTTAGGATAACTATGCCAAGTCACAGACGAGGTGCATCTCACAGACGATTAGGATAACTATGCCAAGTCACAGACGAGGTGCATCTAGTTAGGATAACTGCCAAGTCACAGACGAGGTGCATCTCACAGACGAGGTGCATTAGGATAACTATGCCAAGTCACAGACGAGGTGCATCTCACAGACGAGGTTAGGATAACTATGCCAAGTCACAGACGAGGTGCATCTAGTTAGGATAACTATGCCAAGTCACAGACGAGGTGCATCTAGTTAGGATAACTATGCCAAGTCACAGACGAGGTGCATCTAGTTAGGATAACTATGCAAGTCACAGACGAGGTGCATCTAGTTAGGATAACTATGCCAAGTCACAGACGAGGTGCATCTAGTTAGGATAACTATGCCAAGTCACAGACGAGGTGCATCTAGTTAGGATAACTATGCCAAGTCACAGACGAGGTGCATCTAGTTAGGATAACTATGCCAAGTCATCTGGATAACGAGGTGCATCTAGTTAGGATAACTATGCCAAGTCACAGACGAGGTGCATCTGGTTAGGATAACTATGCCCAAGTCACAGGAGGTGCATCTAGTTAGGATAACTATGCCAAGTCACAGACTAGGTGCATCTAGTTAGGATAACTATGCCAAGTCACAGACGAGGTGCATCTAGTTAGGATAACTATGCCAAGTCACAGACGAGGTGCATCTAGTTAGGATAACTATGCCAAGTCACAGACGAGGTGCATCTAGTTAGGATAACTATGCCAAGTCACAGACGAGGTGCATCTAGTTAGGATAACTATGCCAAGTCACAGATGAGGTGCATCAGTTAGGATAACTATGCCAAGTCACAGACGAGGCATCTAGTTAGGATAACTATGCCAAGTATGCATCTGATAACTATGCCAAGTCAGACGAGGTGCATCTAGTTAGGATAACTATGCTAAGTCACAGATGAGGTGCATCCTCCAGGATAACTATGCCAAAGTCTGGTTCACCTTATAACTATCTTATTCCTATGTAGTGCATCTGATATTGTCATCATAGTAGGGCTCATTCTTTCCTCCAGGACACAGATGAAGTGTGGTCAACCGTGTAGTGCACTATATAGGGAATAGGGCCCTGGTCTGAAAGTAGTGCACTATATGGGGAATAGGGCCCTGGTCTAGTAGTGCACTATATGGGAATAGGGCCCTGGTCTAAAGTAGTGCACTATATGGGAATAGGGCCCTGGTCAAAGTAGTGCACCACATAGGGGAATAGGGTCTGGTCCCTATAGTGCACTATATAGGGAATAGGGCCCTGGTATAAAGTAGTGCACTATATAGGAATAGGGCCCTGGTCTAAAGTAGTGCACTATATACAGAATAGGGCTCCATTTGGGACTTGTCCCTACAGTCTGTCTGTATCACCTGGCTCGTATGTCCAGGACTCATTATGAAATGACAAATGAAAGCTTCAGTTCTTGTGCTCAGTCTGCATCTTTGACTAAAGGTGGTGTAGTAGGTAAAGTTATGCACCTTGGCTGTTGGCCCTGTCCATTCTTCAGTCTGAAATAATGTAGCAACGTATGAGTTCACAGTGAGGTGATGTGCCTTGAATTATCTTTTCAGACTTTGGGCGATTCAAGCCAGCGGCATCGTAAATGTTGTTGTGGTGTCAGATGCGACAGAAATGTATAGATTTTAAAAGGTTCTTTAAAATCCTCACTTTCAAAAAACAATTGTTTGTGACACAAATGTAAAAAGCACGTCCAACATCCTCCCAGTGAAGTTCCCATGTCAGAATTGCTAGAACATTCTGAGATACCAAATATATTTTGGGCTCCTACTGGGGTTGAATCTGCCTGGTCTTTTTCAGGGTCTGCAGTATGCATAAACAGTACTGTCTGCAGTATGCAGTATAGAGTATGCAGTATAGAGTATACAGTTAGCAGTATGCAGTATAGAGTATACAGTATACAGTATGCAGTATGCAGTATGCAGTATACAGTATGCAGTATGCAGTATAGAGTATACAGTATACAGTATGCAGTATAGAGTATACAGTATAGAGTATACTGTATGCAGTACAGAGTACACAGTATACAGTATAGAGTATACAGTATACAGTATGCAGTATGCAGTATAGAGTATACAGTATGCAGTATAGAGTATACAGTATGCAGTATAGAGTATACAGTATAGAGTATGCAGTGTGCAGTGTGCAGCATAGAGTATGCAGTATAGAGTATACAGTATAGAGTATGCAGTATAGAGTATACAGTATGCAGTATAGAGTATACAGTATGCAGCATGCAGTATAGAGTATACAGTATAGAGTATGCAGTATAGAGTATACAGTATGCAGTATAGAGTATACAGTATAGAGTATGCAGTATAGAGTATGCAGTATAGAGTATGCAGTATAGAGTATACAGTATAGAGTATACAGTATGCAGTATACAGTATGCAGTATACAGTATGCAGTGTGCAGTATACAGTATAGAGTATACAGTATGCAGTATTGAGTATACAGTATAGAGTATACAGTATGCAGTGTGCTGTATGCATTATGACGCCTGTTGATATTTCCTTCTTCTGTTTCTCAGACAATAGACACCATAAATACCTCGTCTATCTTGTGAATGTGTCCCAAAAAATTCTCACAACAGTTAAATATCAATTCACTGTAGCTTACTGTATTTCAAAACACTTCCTACCATTTTCTAACAATAGCAATAGTTCCCTCCAACCTACTTTGACTTCTTCACCACAAAATGGCATCCTGCTCTATGTCTCCTGGCGACAGTCCTTTTGTTGTAGCGATGTCACGCTGATGTCACAATGATGTTGAATGTTTTATGACTGTGTGCTTTGTGTTGCAGTCACACTCTGTTGCCCCCCATGTCGCTCTGAGAGACTGGGACACAGAATCCCCTATTCCACAACGCCCACATCCTTAACCACTTGGCATGAATGTTTAGCCTGACTGGTTTATGTTTGTAACCCGGTAAGGGAATTTAGTCAACGTTTCACGGTAAAGTCTACGCCTGTGGCATTCGGCATTATGTGACAAATACGAGTCGATGTTCATTCGTGCATCAAAAATAGAGATCGATGAGATATTTTTGCTTCGTATCTAATGCACCATAACCTGGTCTCACACTCTATGGACATAGTAATGACAACAGTAGAAGAGCTGAGTACAGTATATACAGTACCAGCCAACAGGTTGAACACACTGACTCATTCAAGGGTTTTTCTTTATTTTTACTATTTTCTACATTGTAGAATAATAGTGAAGACATCAACACTATGAAATAACACATATGGAATCATGGAGTAACCAAAAAAGTGTTAAACTAATCAAAATATATTTTATATTTGAGATTCTTCAAAGTAGCCACCCTTTTGCCTTGGTGAAAGCTTTGCACACTCTTGGCATTCTCTCAACCAGCTTCAACTGGAATGCTTTTCCAACAGTCTTGGAAGGAGTTGCCACATATGCCAGAATCAAATGTATTTACAAAGTCCTTTTTACAACAGCAGTTGTCAGAAAATGCTTTATAAGTAGTGGTATTATGCAGTTAACTTCTCAAGTCGATATACAGTTGCTTAGTGTAAAAACAGACTGGTACAGACAGTATCTGATATATCTGATATAGAATCAGACTGGTACAGACAGTATTCTGATATATCTGATATAGAATCAGACTGGTACAGACAGTATCTCATATAGAATCAGACTGGTACAGACAGTATCTGATATATCTGATATAGAATCAGACTGGTACAGACAGTATCTGATATCTGATATAGAATCAGACTGGTACAGACAGTATCTGATATATCTGATACAACTCCCTCACCCACTAACCCTCACCCACTCACCCCCAACCCACTAATCCCCTCACCCCTAACCCTCACCCACTAACCCCTCACCCCTAAACCCTCACCCACTAACCCCCACCGACTAACCCCCTAACCCCTAAAACCCTTACCCACTAACCCCCTAAACCTCACCCACTAACCCCTCACCCACTAACCCCTCACCCACTAACCCCTCACCCACTAACCCCTCACCCACTAACCCCCTAACCAACAACCCTCACCCACTAACCCCTAACCCTCTCACCCACTAACTCCTAACCCCCTCACCCACTAACCCCTAACCCACAACCCCCAACCCACAACCCCTAACCCACTAACCCCTAACCCACTAACCCCTCCTAACCTCACCCACAAACCCCTCACCCACTAACCCTAACCCCTCACCCCTAACCCTCACTCCCTAACTCCCCGACCCCTAACCGGGGCGGCAGGGTAGCCTAGTGGTTAGAGTGTTGGACTAGTAACCTGAAGGTTGCTAGTTCAAACCCCGAGCTGACAAGGTACAAATCTGTCGTTCTGCCCCTGAACAGGCAGTTAACCCACTGTTCCTAGGCCGTCATTGAAAATAAGAATTTGTTCTTAACTGACTTGCCTAGTTAAATAAAGGTAAA
>NW_025757152.1:0-5835 GCF_021184085.1 Oncorhynchus gorbuscha
ATATATATGGTTAACCATCCCCTGACAGCTCTCTCTCTCTATATAGGTTAACCATCCCCTGACAGCTCTCTCTCTCTCTATATATAGGTTAACCATCCCCTGACAGCTCTCTCTCTCTCTATATATAGGTTAACCATCCCCTGACAGCTCTCTCTCTCTCTCTATATATAGGTTAACCATCCCCTGACAGCCTCTCTCTATAGGTTAACCATCCCTGACAGTCTCTCTCTCTATATATAGGTTAACCATCCCCTGACAGCTCTCTTCTCTTCTCTATATATATAGGCCCCTCTAAGCCAATCCATCCCCTGACAGCTCTCTCTCTCCTCTATATAGGTTAACCATCCCCTGACAGCTCTCTCTCTCTCTATATATAGGTTAACCATCCCCTGACAGCTCTCTCTCTCTATATATGGTTAACCATCCCCTGACAGCTCTCTCTCTCTCTATATATATAGGTTAACCATCCCCTGACAGCTCTCTCTCTCTATATATAGGTTAACCATCCCTGACAGCTCTCTCTCTCTATATAGGTTAACCATCCCCTGACAGCTCTCTCTCTATATATAGGTTAACCATCCCCTGACAGCTCTCTTCTCTCTATAATAGGTTAACCATCCCCTGACAGCTCTCTCTCTATATAGGTTAACCATCCCCTGACAGCTCTCTCTATCTATATAGGTTAACCATCCCCTGACAGCTCTCTCTCTCTATATAGGTTAACCATCCCCTGACAGCTCTCTCTCTCTATATAGGTTAACCATCCCCTGACAGCTCTCTCTCTCTCTATATAGGTTAACCATCCCCTGACAGCTCTCTCTCTATATATATATAGGTTAACCATCCCCTGGCAGCTCTCTCTCTCTATATATATAGGTTAACCATCCCCTGACAGCTCTCTCTCTCTATGTTACCTGGCAGGGAAGAAGCGGGCGGAGATTCCAGGGGTTGCCGTAGGATCGTCGGGGTGCACGCCCCTCACCCCATCTCCAAGGTTACCACCCACAGACTTGGCATTGTTGCTCAAGGCGCTGTGGCTCTTGGACAGGCTCAGGTAGGAACTGGAACTCTTGGAGGAGCTGTGGGTGGAGTCTATGTTGTGTCCACCATGGCGGCCATGTTGTTTCTCCATGGTATTGGTCTTGCCCTCCAGAAAGGAAGAGTGTCGTCCCTGCCCTACTGGAAATATTCAAATGTAAAAAATGGGCTGGCAATGCAGACAGAAGGCAGCTTTATGTTCAAGTATACCCCTTGACAGGATTCTAGTCAAGAGCATTTTTCCTTTTAAGTGTTAAGGAAGGGGTATGTATTAATCTTATGTGCATGTTTCAGTAGGGTGGCCCCGGACCTTGCTGTTGCTGCTGCTGAGAGCGGGAGGTGGACTTCACGTACATGGCTCCAGGGCCCTGCTGGTCAGGAGCCTTGGCCCCTGGGGGCCCAACACCAACCAGGTTGAAGTCAAACTGTGTCGTGCCCTTTAAAATAAAGAGAAGACAAGAGAAGATAAAATAAGACAAGATAATAACGTTATTGTCCCCAACCACGGGAAAATGTTGTTTTCAGCCTTGTGCATTTAGATGAAAATACATGTCAAGAATAAACACAGGTCAAGACAAAGACAGCTGGAAAAACAAACTAAATGAATACAATTTATGTAAACAAGTGTAGTTTGCTCCATAAGGAGCTGAATAAGTTATTAATGAAAGTAGAGGTCCTGACGTTGTTTACCTTGGTGTCCTTGGGGCTGAGCAGGTGTGGCATGTTGTTGTTGACCAAGTCCTTACTACAGGCCATGGAGCGGTTGAGGGTCTGGGTCATGTAAGCCTTGGGGTGGAGGGTGGGGCTCAGGCTGGACGAAACAGGCTTGTTGCCGTTTAGGAAGCTGTCATTGCCTAGGTGAAGGTCGCCATGGCGAGGTAGGCTGGAACATTCCTTACTGTTAGAGTGACGGTGACCCGAGCTCTTACTGCCGTGGCTTCTGTATAAGGGAGGGGAGGGAGGGAGGGAGGGAGGGAGGGGAGGGGAGGGAGGGAGGAGGGAGGGAGGGAGGGAGGGAGGGAGGGAGGGAGGGGAGGGAGGGGAGGGAGAGGGGAGGGAGGGAGGGAGGGAGGGAGGGAGGGGAGGGAGGGGAGGGAGGGAGGGAGGGAGGGAGGGAGGGGAGGGGAGGGAGGGAGGGAGGGAGGGAGGGGGGAGGGAGGGAGGGAGGGAGGGAGGGAGGGAGGGAGGGAGGGAGGGAGGGAGGAGGGAGGGGAGGGAGGGAGGGAGGGGAGGGAGGGAGGGAGGGAGGGGAGGGAGGGAGGGAGGGAGGGAGGGGAGGGAGGGGAGGGAGGGAGGGAGGGAGGGAGGGAGGGAGGGAGGGAGGGAGGAGGGAGGGAGGGAGGGAGGGAGGGAGGGAGGGAGGGAGGAGGGAGGGAGGGAGGGAGGGAGGGAGGGAGGAGGGAGGGAGGGAGGGGAGGGGAGGGGAGGGGAGGGAGGGAGGGGGAGGGAGAGGGGAGGGAGGGAGGGAGGGAGGAGAGGGGGGGGAGGAGGGAGGGAGGGGAGGGGGGAGGAGGGAGGGAGGAGGGAGGGAGGGAGGGGGAGGGAGGGAGGGAGGGAGGGGGGAGGGGAGGGGGAGGGGAGGGGAGGGGGGAGGGGAGGAGGATTAAGATCAGAACATATTGAGATTGAGAGATATTGAGAGGTACATGTATAGCTAAGTAGCTTATTTTATCTGTGCAAGAACAACATAGCCAGATGTGAAACCATTCAGTATCCAGAACCTAACCAGACCCCATTCAGTATCCAGAACCTAACCAGACCCCATTCAGTATCCAGAACCTAACCAGACCCCATTCAGTATCCAGAACCTAACCAGACCCCATTCAGTATCCAGAACCTAACCAGACCCCATTCAGTATCCAGAACCTAACCAGACCCCATGCAGTATCCAGAACCTAACCAGACCCCATTCAGTATCCAGAACCTAACCAGACCCCATTCAGTATCCAGAACCTAACCAGACCCCATTCAGTATCCAGAACCTAACCAGACCCCATGCAGTATCCAGAACCTAACCAGACCCCATTCAGTATCCAGAACCTAACCAGACCCCATTCAGTATCCAGAACCTAACCAGACCCATGCAGTATCCAGAACCTAACCAGACCCCATTCAGTATCCAGAACCTAACCAGACCCTGCATTCAGTATCCAGAACCTAACCAGACCCCATGCAGTATCCAGAACCTAACCAGACCCCATTCAGTATCCAGAACCTAACCAGACCCCATTCAGTATCCAGAACCTAACCAGACCCCATTCAGTATCCAGAACCTAACCAGACCCCATTCAGTATCCAGAACCTAACCAGACCCCATGCAGTATCCAGAACCTAACCAGACCCCATGCAGTATCCAGAACCTAACCAGTAGACCCCCATTCAGTATCCAGAACCTAACCAGACCCCATTCAGTATCCAGAACCTAACCAGACCCCATTCAGTATCCAGAACCTAACCAGACCCCATTCAGTACCCAGAACCTAACCAGACCCCATTCAGTATCCAGAACCTAACCAGACCCCATTCAGTATCCAGAACCTAACCAGACCCCATTCAGTATCCAGAACCTAACCAGACCCCATTCAGTATCCAGAACCTAACCAGACCCCATGCAGTATCCAGAACCTAACCAGACCCCATTCAGTATCCAGAACCTAACCAGACCCCATTCAGTATCCAGAACCTAACCAGACCCCATTCAGTATCCAGAACCTAACCAGACCCCATTCAGTATCCAGAACCTAACCAGACCCCATTCAGTATCCAGAACCTAACCAGACCCCATTCAGTATCCAGAACCTAACCAGACCCCATTCAGTATCCAGAACCTAACCAGACCCCATGCAGTATCCAGAACCTAACCAGACCCCATTCAGTATCCAGAACCTAACCAGACCCCATTCAGTATCCAGAACCTAACCAGACCCCATTCAGTATCCAGAACCTAACCAGACCCCATTCAGTATCCAGAACCTAACCAGACCCCATGCAGTATCCAGAACCTAACCAGACCCCATTCAGTATCCAGGAACCTAACCAGACCACTTGTCTGACAACAACAACAACAACAAACAACAACAACAACACCAACAACCCCCTACAGTGCTGACCTGGTGGGCACAGTGTTGTCCATGTGGCTGTGGGGCTTCCTCTGGAGGAGCGTGGGGGTTAGGGGGAGGGTGGTGCTGGGGCGGGCTGCTCCAGGAGGCGGAGGGGCTGGAAGGCTGGGTGGTTCAGACTCTGTTCTGTCAGGTAGCGGTCAGAAGGGACCAGCAACAACAGGTTCTAGAGAGGGAGAAGACAGACCACAGGGGTTTAGGACACAGTCAATCACAAAACTCTCTCTCTCTCTCTATATATATATATATATATATATATATATATATATATATATATATATATATATATATATATAAAATACGGTACCAGTCAAAAGTTTTGACACACCTACTCATTCAAGTTTTTTTGTGTATTTTTACTATTTTCTACATTGTAGAATAATAGTGAACACATCAAAACTATGAAATAACATATTGAATCATGTAGTTAACCAAAAAGGGTTAAACAAATCAGTTTTGCACACTCTTTGCATTCTCTCAACCAGCTTCATGAGATTGTCACCTGGAATTAATTTAAATGAACAGGTGTGCCTTGTTAAAAGTTCATTTGTGGAATTTCTTTCCTTCTTAATGTGTTTGAGCCAATCAGTTGTGTTGTGACCAGGTAGGGGTGGTATACAGAATATAGACCTATTTGGTAAAAGATCAAGTCTATATTATGGCAAGAACAGCTCAAATAAGCAAAGAGAAACGACAGTTCATCATTACTTTAAGATATCAAGGTCAGTCAATACGGAACATTTCAAGAACTTTTAAAGTTTCTTCAAGTGCAGTCGCAAGCGCTTGACGAAACTGGCTCTCATGAGGACCGCCACAGGAAAGGAAGACCCAGAGTTACCTCTGCTGCAGAGGATAGGTTCATTAGAATGACCAGCCTCAGAAATCGGCAATTAACTGCACCTCATATAGCAGCCCAAATAAATGCTTCACAGAGTTCAAGTAACAGACACATCTCAACATCAACTGTTCAGAGACCACTTCTAAAGGACACCAATAATAAGAAGAAACTTGCTTGGGCCAAGAAACATGAGCAATGGTGTAAATCTGTCCTTTGGTCTGATGAGTCCAAATCTGAGATTTTTATTTCTAACTGCTGTGTCTTTGTGAGAAGCAGAGTAGGTGAACAGATGATCTCTGCATGTGTGGCTCCCACCATGAAGCATGGAGGAGGAGGTGTGATGGTGCTTTGCTGGTGACACTGGCATTGATTTATTTAGAATTCAAGGCACACTTAACCAGCATGGCTACCACATAATTCTGCAGCAATTTTTTTTAACCTTTATCTAACCAGGCAAGTCAGTTAAGAACACATTCTTATTTTCAATGACGGCCTAGGAACAGTGGGTTAACTGCCTGTTCAGGGGCAGAACGACAGATTTGTACCTTGTCAGCTCAGGGGTTTGAACTCGCAACCTTCCGGGTTACTAGTCCAACGCTCTAACCACGAGGCTACCCAATACACCATCCCAGGCTGTGTAAGGGATATTTGATCAAGAAGGAGATTTATGGAGTGCTGCATCAGATGACCTTGCCTCCACAATCACCCGAACTCAACCCAATTGGAGATGGTTTGGGATGAGTTAGTCCGCAGAATGAAGGAAAAGCAGTCAACAAGTGCTCAGCATATGTGGGAACTCTTTCAAGACTATTGGGAAAGCATTCCACGTGACTACCTCAT
>NW_025757153.1:0-5834 GCF_021184085.1 Oncorhynchus gorbuscha
CTGTCATGTTTGTCATTTATTATCATGTCTCGTCCCTGTGCTCCCCATTCTATTCGTTTCCCTCTGCTGGTCTTATTAGGTTCTTTCCCTCTTTCTATCCCTCTCTCTCCCCCTCCCTCTCTCACTCTCTCGCTCTCTCTTCTCTCTATCGTTCCGTTCCTGCTCCCAGCTGTTCCTATTCCCCTAATCATCATTTAGTCTTCCCACACCTGTTCCCGATCCTTTCCCCTGATTGGAGTCCCTACTTATTCCTTTGTGTTCCGTTCCTGTCCTGTCGGTTCCTTGTTTAGTATTCACCGTGCTGTGATTGTGTTTCGCCCTGTCCTGTCGTGTTTTTTGCCTTCATCAGATGCTGCGTGTGAGCAGGTGTCTCTGTCAACTACGGCCTGCGCCTACCCGAAGCGACCTGCAGTCTGTGGCCGCTTCTCCTGTTATTCCCCTCTACAGACTAGAGGATGTCTGTTATTCCCTGTTTGGACTTGAATAAACTCTGTTTCTGTTAAGTCGCTTTTGGGTCCTCTTTCACCTGCATGACAGCCTCCCCCGTACAGCAGCCTCTGCAGTGCTTGTGAAAGCTGTTCAGGGGGCTGAATCTTGTTCTGATCCACCTGAGGCTGCAGCTGGGGCAGGCAACAAATACTATGTGATGCACATGTGAGAAATACATCTGCAAAGTCCATGCACACACATTTGCATATTGTCCTGCAAGTGCTAATTGTCAGGATTTGGCCAGGGTTGTTCCGGTTTTTGGTCACTAGATGCCCCCATTGTGCCTTTTGACCTTTTGTTTTCCTTGATCCCCATTATTATTTGCACCTGTGCCTCGTTTCCCTGATTGTATTTAAACCCTTGTTTTCCTCTGTTCTTTGCTCTGTGATTGTATGTTAGCACCCAGCCCTAGTACTCTGTAAACTCTTGTTGATCCCGGTGGACTCTCTTGTGGAATTCCTGTTTTTTTTTGTTCTTGTTTGTTTGTTTTTGAGTTTCTTTTGAGGCTTTTTGTGCTTTCTTATACCTTCCACCTTGTGGATTTGTTCTTTGTCTTGGAGGATTACCTTTGTTCTTGTGAATTCTTTGAGGTTGGGGGAGTTACATGTTTTTCCAGAAGAACTTCTACTTTTACTTCATTAAATACACCGGCCTCTAAGTAAGCCTTCGCTGTGTCTGCCCATCTTCTCTGGGTCTGCTGACTATTCGTGGCTCAGTTGGTTTAGTCACTGTTTCTCACCCTGGAGACCTGGGCTCAGAATCAAATCCTTGACACTAATTGGAGTTGATTGATTTATGTTCTTCAAATTGTTGTTTTGTATCTATCTTATTGTATTTGTATTTATTGTTGTTTATACACCTTGTGGAGTGGGGACAATAGTTTAAAAAATGGGAAGACTAGTATTTTGTAGTTGAATTCCTCATTGTACAGTATATAATTTATAATATATAATATATATTAATTTATAGTATATAATAGTATATATAATTTATAGTATATAATATTCTGGTTTCTGCCGACTATTCGTGGCTCAGTTGGTTTAGTGACTGTTTCTCATCCGGAGACCTGGGTTTGTAACCGGGTCCTGGACAGAAACACAGAGCCAAAAATGAACCCAGAGGCAGCCAGTTCCCAGGACCTTGTTGCCATGTTGTCCCACCACCAGGAGACTGTCCAACGCCACGAAGCCGCCCTGGTTCAGCAAGAGGCCTTAATGCTAGACATTCTCATCTTCTGTCGGAGATGCTGACTTCCATAAACAGATCTCAGATCGACTTACCCCGGCAACAGTTCCTGTCCCAGTACCTCAGATTCACGTACCCATGGCAGTTAACCCTCTGGCTGAACTCGTCTTCCACCTCCCCAACGGTTCTCAGGTGATCCAAGTGCTTGTAAAGGGTTTCTCACCCAATGTTCTCTCTCCTTTGATTGCAACCCTCGTTGTCCCCCACCGAACGGTCTAAGATCGCATATATCATCACCCTGCTGTCGGAAAAGCCCTGGCCTGGGCTACTGCTGTGTGGGATGCCCATAGTTCCTGCTGTGCCAGCTACTCTGCCTTTGCTGGGAGGAATTCGTAGTGTTTCAAGGCCCAAGCAGTGGTCCTGACTCAGCCAAACAGCTCCTGACTCTCCACCAAAGGTCGACGCAGCGTGACGGACTATGCCATCCAGTTCCGCACGGTGGCAGCAGTGGCTGGAACAACGAGGCGCTCACGGTGTGCTTTCTGAAAAGGCCTTTCCGACACTACTCAGATGAACTGGCCACTTTCCCGGGAACCACCGGACAATCTCGAGTCCCTGATCAAGTTGGCCTCACGCATTGACCAGCGTCTGAGAGAGAGAACTCAACCGCAGACCTCTAGACCCTATCAGTCCCAGCTCCGAGTCCCCATCTTTATCCTCGCTGGCTCCACGGGAACCATGCAGATTAGACGCATCTCCCAGGCTGAGAGAGATCGCCGGATGAGGGCGACGCTGTCTATATTGCGGCAAACCGGGCCATTTCCGTTCCACGTGTCCCTGGCCCAGGAACTCTCTGTCCCGTACAGACGGGGGAACATAACGGGAAACATAACCTCCTCCCATCCGTCAACTCCATCTGCTCATTCCAGTCATCCTTTCCTGGGACAACCACAAGCTTCACCTTCAAGCCTTGGTAGACTCTGGAGCCGCAGGTAACTCATGGATGGTGTCTTGGTGAAGGAGAATGGCGTTCCCTCTGAACCTCTAAGTGACCCCATGAGGGTTACTACATTGGATGGAAGCCCTTTGGGATCTGGACTTGTCACTCATGTCACTACCTCCCTTGTGACTTTCAGTTTCACAACACCAGGAATTGATGAACTTTCATTTGATCTCCTGTTCAGTTCCCTCTCGTCCTTGATACCCCTGGCTTCACAGCCATAACCCTCACATCGACTGGTCTGTGGGCACTATCAAGCAGTGGGGTCCTACGTGCCAAGCTACTTGTATTTCGAATTCCCGAGTTCTACTCCCGAGTCTTTAGAATCCATCGGCCTGACCCGAGTTCGAGTGTTACCATGACCTCAAACTGAGTATTTAGCAAACAGAGAGGGCCACCATGCTACCACCCCATAGACCTTATGTTTGCCCCATCGAACTGTTCCGGGCCTTGCCCCCAGGGGTCGGATCTTTCCCTATCTCCACCGAGCGAGCTGCTATGGATACACACCATCAGGGCCGCTCTGGAAGCAGGCCTCATGCGTCCATCCACCTCCCCGGCGGGAGCAGGGTTTTCTTTGTGGCCAAGAAAGACGGTGGATTACGTCCTTGCATCGACTACCGGGGGACTCAATGCATAGCAAATCACGTAACCGTTACCCGCTACCCCTTATGGCTGGCCTTCGAGCTGCTCAGGAAGCAGTTGTTTTCACTAAGCTTGACCTGCGGAACGCATACCATCTTGTGCGGCGGATCAGACCTGGTGACGGTGGAAGACCGCTTTCAACCGCCTGCAGATGCTATGAATGCTTACAGTGATGCCCTTCGGCCTGACCTATGCCCCAGTGGTGTTCCAAGCGCTCATCAACGATGTGTAGGGATATGCTTAACATATTTGTGTTTGTTTACTTGGATGACATCCTCATCTTTTCGAGCTCTCTTCAAGAACACACAAAGCATGTCAGACAAGTACTCAAACGCCTCCTTGACAGCCATCTGTACGTTAAGCAGGAAAAATGTGAATTCCATTCATCTCGAGTACAATTCCTGGGATTTGTAGTGGAACCTGGTCGAGTCCAAATGGACCCCAGGAAGGTAGGGGCGGTAGCGGATTGGCCCACCCCCAAATCCGTTAAGGAAGTTCAGCGTTTCCTGGGCTTCATCAACTTACCGCAAGTTCATCAAGAAACTTCCGCTTGTAGCAGCCCCTCTCAGCTTTAACCAAGGGTGGCAATGCAAGGTTTTTGTGGGGAAGAGAAGCTGAGACGGCCTTCCAAGGACTCAAGCAGCGCGTCCTCTCTGCTCCATCCTGATACTACCGACTACGGATGAACCGTTTGTGGTGGAGGTAGACGCTCAGAGGTTGGTGTTGGAGCTGTCCTGTCTCAGAGGGGTGAAGACAAGAATCTTCATCCGTGCGCTTTCTTCTCACAACGGCTTAGCCCGGCTGAGAGGAACTACGATGTGGGGGATCGTGAACTCCTAGCGGTTAAGATGACATTGAAGGAATAGACACTGGCTCGAGGGGGCTTCCACCCGCTTTCAATTGCTTACTGGACCACAAAATCTGGAGGTATATCCAGCAGGCGAAGCGGTTGAACTCTAGACAAGCTTGATGGTCTCTTTTCTTCAAACGATTCCAGTTTATCCTCACCTATCGGCCGGTCGAAGAATCTCAAACCGATGCCCTGTTCTGAATCACAGCTCCTGCCATTCGAGATGACACGGGACATGCCAGTCCTTCCTGCTGCTGGGTGATCGTGCTCCGATCTTGTGGCAAGTTGAGGATACCGTGAGACGAGCTCAAGCTATTGAACCGGACACGAAAGGAGGTCCTGCCAATCGGTTGTTTGTCCCCAAGGCAGTGAGGACTCAGGTCCTCTCTGTGGGGGCACTCCTCTCGCCTCACTTGTCACCCGGGCGTAGGTCGCACCTTGGAGTTCATCCAGCGTAAGTTCTGGGTGGCCTACCATAAGAGAAGACGCTGCCACTTTCATCAATGCTTGCCCCCGTGTGCTGCCAGGGCAAATCTTTCTCACCTCCGCCCCGCAAGGACTCTCTTCACCCTTTACCTGTTCCCTGTGACCCTGGTCCCATATCTCGTTGGACTTTATTACTGGCCTTCCTCCATCCCATGGCAATACTACTATCCTAGTCATAATCGACAGGTTTTCAAAGGCGGCCAGGTTCGTCCCTCTGACTAAGTTACCTTCTGCCAAGGAAACGGCTGAGTTGGTAATTAATCATGTGTTCCGAGTCTTCGGCATTCCTCAAGATATGGTTTCTGACAGAGGTCCCCAGTTCGGCATCTAGGTTTTGGAAGGCATTCTTGCCAACTCATGGGGCTTCTACAGTCTATCTTCAGGTACCATCCGGAGTCCAACGTGCCAAACAGAGAGGATGAATCAAGAGCTGGAAACCACCCTCCGATGTGTATGACTCGTAACAATCCGTCCACATGGTCGCCCTCATTGTTTGGGCCGAATACGCGCACAACACCTTGCGCTCCTCCACCGGTATGTCCCCGCACAAGTGTCAGTTTGGCTATGCCCCTCCATTGTTCCTGGACCAGAGGCAGAAGTCAGAGTGCCTTCAGCCTTGAAGTTCGCCAGACGCTGTCGGCTTATGTGGGAGGAAGACCCGTCTTATCTTATGCTCACAGAGGTACCAACAACAAGCCAACAGACGCCGTCCCGGGCCTACCCTGCGCCCCCGGCCAGAGAGTCTGGTTTCCCACAAGAGACTTACCACTACGGGTGGAGTCTCGCAAGCTGTCCCAAAAATACATCGGTCCCTTTAAGGTTGCAGAGTTAACCCTGTTTCTTATCGCCACACTACCCAGATCCTTTAAGATTAATCCCACGTTTCACATTTCCTTATTAAAAACCTGTTGTTTTTTCTCCCCTTGTCCGCAGACAGACTCCTCTTCCCTCCGCCTCGTGTCATTGGAGGCCAAAGAGACTGCTCCATCGGATACTGATTCTCGCCGGTGCAGCGGTCCCAAGGTATTCGGTGGACTGGGAAGGCTACGGTCCCGAGGAGCGCTCCTGGGTTCCTGCCAAAGACATACTGGACCCCTGGAACCCATTCGTCAGCTCAGGGCCCTCCACCCTGAGCGATGGTAGGAACGCCAGGAGCCGCTCCTAGGGGGGACTCTGTCA
>NW_025757154.1:0-5833 GCF_021184085.1 Oncorhynchus gorbuscha
ATATGGCCAGGTGGTGCAATTGGTAAAAATGTTGGTCCGGCATTGAGCGTATTTTACGACCAACTGGTGCACCCGGCCCCTGGTCTCACAAACACTGTTGTAGCTCTGCCGTCTTCCACCACAGAGATGAAAATTATTATGCTAATTTGATTTCAGCGCGGTTTGTGTGTGGAGGTGGGGTCCTGTGCGTCTGTGGTGAATCATTTTACCTCCTGTAATGGCTCTCGTTGGTGGTAGAAAGAGTAGACCAAGGCCCAGCGTGGAAAGTGTTCATGATTTTAAACAATCAAACAAAATAACAAAATCGAAAACGAAAACGCACAGTTCTGTCAGGCAACAGTAACTAAACAGAAAACAAGATCCCGCAAACTCAGGTGGAAAACAGGCTGCCTAAGTATGTTTCCCAATCAGAGACAAAGATAGGCAGCTGCCTTCTGTATAAACACAAACTCACTTCCTTGACATTAAACATAGAAAACTTTGACGAAAGTCTATCAGGACAAGTTCACATATCTCGTGTCGGGATTTCAAAGACCCGGAAATTAGTGATCTAAGAAAGTGGATATTTGTCAAATCCGTCACTGGGAACCACACTCGGCCAAAAACAAAGAAACAGAAAACATAGAATTTGCCACCTGAGTCACACCCTGACCTAACCAAACATAGAGAATAATAAGGATCTCTAAGGTCAGGGCGTGACACTTCCCAAGTAGGAGAAGAATTCTGGAGGCACAAACTAGGGCCTATTGTCTGTATTGATGTTGTTAGGATAACCCCAGTGGGCCAAGGGAGCCCATTAAAGCCCTGGTTGTGAGTCACTTGGACTGACTATGGGCTTTAGAATCGGATAGCTAGACTTCCTACAACCTGCTTCCAGTTAGGTGATGAAACAAATTTGATCTCCTTTTCCAGACACTCCTGACCAAGGCATGCAGTATCAATGTTTCACACTTTGCAGTTGCAGTTTGAAGAGGGTAGTAGAATCTTTCCACCATTTTGCTGATAATGAAAGATCTCTGAAATGAAACTTGAGATGAAACTCTCTGAAACAGAACACACAGCATTCTGCTATTCTTATACAAACACAATGTGACAAGATGGTTACTCCCCCTCTGCAGTGACAGTTCATTCCGGACTAGGGAAAATGTCAAAAATGTTTAGTCGCTTGAATGGAGTTAATTACAGTCCTCTAGGCTGCCTCCAACTCTGCCACTAATGGTACTGAGCTACAGATACAGTTCCATTTACAAGAATGTTTTAGATACATATCTAATTTGCGCAATATTAAATATTTATGCTGATGTAATTACAGTGACAATTTATCTTCCAAAAGAACAGCAATTCTGCTGTAGTTTCGATCACCATTCTATTCAAATGTATAGTATTGATGTTACTGGTGTTGTTGTTGCAACGGTGGTAGTTGTATCTAAAAGTATAGTTCTTAGCAGTGGTTTAACTGGTCAGCCAGTGGTCAGGGATGAGTTGATGAGGGAAGTGAGGAATGGAGAAGGTCTCCAGAGATGGTCTGGAGAAGGGAGGAGGGATGGGGTCAAGCGGCAGTTTTCCCTACTGATGACAACCTTTACCTTGAGCATTTCTGTTTCATGCTCTTCAAGCATTTGTCATTTGAACATTAGTGGAATGCTACATGCATCACTGGTAACACAATGATGGAAAGAGAAGCAAGTAAGGCATTAATGAAAATGTTTGCCATTAAAAACTTGTCAGAACATGGAGTGAGTGGAAGCAGCATTATTTATTTATAATGTTTTTAAGTGACAAACTGTTGATGGTGGAGCTATTTTTAAACTGTTTCTCTTCAGTTCTCCGTTCAAGGCAATTTTGCTACCACTTCACAGTTGTTATGCTTTTTTATATTATTTGAGAACAAATCAACTGCATCCTTGAGGGCGATATGTTGTAGAAATAGGGATGTTACACATGCTGGTGTATAATAATGAGTATAAAAGTATATCTCTTCACAATGTCATGATTATGAAGCCTTTACAAATTGCACTTTTATAGTGATTCCAGTGTTTACTTTATACTCAACATTTGAGAAATCTTAGAACAGATTTGAGTGGGGGACTGACCTAGAAGAGACAATAGTGTCACGCCTGCCCCGCTCCCCATCTCTGGCGCTCAAGGGTGCCAGGCGGCCCCTCATTACGCACCTGTCTCCATCGTTACACGCATCAGCGCTTCATGGGACTCACCTGGACTCTATTACCTTATTGATTGCCTCCCCCTATATTTGTCACTTCCTCAGTTTCTTCCCGTGTCTGCATTAATGTCGTTGTGTTTCCCCTGTTTAGACGCTGTCCTTGTTTTGTTTCATATCTGTTTATTTTTATTTTTATATTCACTCCCTGTTCTTGCTTCCCTGTACCAGCATCTGTCCTCACAAATAGATACAGTACATTGGTCTGGCAACATGTGAACTAAAAGCAAACAGGTTTAACAAGTCTATAACGTAGATAAACATACGTGATCGGGTCTTTCATACGTTGCCAATGGGTGATATTAATGTGTTTAGGGAAACACTCTGTGTTTGGGACAAGGCATGGGATCATGGGACAAAAGAGTATTACTCCTCCTTCCATATAATGCATTTAAAATTGAAAAGCACTACAGTGTAATTACATTTAATTCAAAGTTATAATTTGTACTTGTTTCTGGCATGAATCTGCTTATGTCAAATCAAATCAAATCAAATCAAATTTTATTTGTCACATACACATGGTTAGCAGATGTTAATGCGAGTGTAGCGAAATGCTTGTGCTTCTAGTTCCCGACAATGCAGTGATAACCAACAAGTAATCTAACTAACAATTCCAAAACTACTGTCTTATACACAGTGTAAGGGGATAAGGAACATGTACATAAGGATATATGAATGAGTGATGGTACAGAGCAGCATACAGTAGATGGTATCGAGTACAGTATATACATATGAGATGAGTGTGTAGACAAAGTAAACAAAGTGGCATAGTTAAAGTGGCTAGTGATACATGTGTTACATAAGGATGCAGTCGATGATGTAGAGTACAGTATATACATATGCATATGAGATGAATAATGTAGGGTAAGTAACATTATATAAGGTAGCATTGTTTAAAGTGGCTAGTGATATATTTACATCATTTCCCATCAATTCCCATTATTGAAATGGCTGGAGTTGGGTCAGTGTCAATGACAGTGTGTTGGCAGCAGCCACTCAGTGTTAGTGGTGGCTGTTTAACAGTCTGATGGCCTTGAGATAGAAGCTGTTTTTCAGTCTCTCGGTCCCAGCTTTGATGCACCTGTACTGACCTCGCCTTCTGGATGATAGCGGGGTGAACAGGCAGTGGTTCGGGTGGTTGATGTCCTTGATGATCTTTATGGCCTTCCTGTAACAACGGGTGGTGTAGGTGTCCTGGAGGGCAGGTAGTTTGCCCCGGTGATGCGTTGTGCAGTCCTCACTACCCTCTGGAGAGCCTTACGGTTGAGGGGCGGAGCAGTTGCCGTACCAGGCGGTGATACAGCCCGCCAGAATGCTCTCGATTGTGCATCTGTAGAAGTTTGTGAGTGCTTTTGGTGACAAGCCGAATTTCTTCAGCCTCCTGAGGTTGAATAGGCGCTACTGCGCCTTCTTCACGACGCTGTCAGTGTGAGTGGACCAATTCAGTTTGTCTGTGATGTGTATGCCGAGGAACTTAAAACTAGCTACCCTCTCCACTACTGTTCCATCGATGTGGATAGGGGGGTGTTCCCTCTGCTGTTTCCTGAAGTCCACAATCATCTCCTTAGTTTTGTTGACGTTGAGTGTGAGGTTATTTTCCTGACACCACACTCCGAGGGCCCTCACCTCCTCCCTGTAGGCCGTCTCGTCGTTGTTGGTAATCAAGCCTACCACTGTTGTGTCGTCCGCAAACTTGATGATTGAGTTGGAGGCGTGCGTGACCACGCAGTCGTGGGTGAACAGGGAGTACAGGAGAGGGCTCAGAACGCACCCTTGTGGGGCCCCGTGTTGAGGATCAGCGGGGAGGAGATGTTGTTGCCTACCCTCACCACCTGGGGCGGCCCGTCAGGAAGTCCAGTACCCAGTTGCACAGGGCGGGTCGAGACCCAGGGTCTCGAGCTTGATGACGAGCTTGGAGGGTACTATGGTGTTGAATGCCGAGCTGTAGTCGATGAACAGCATTCTCACATAGGTATTCCTCTTGTCCAGGTGGGTTAGGGCAGTGTGCAGTGTGGTTGAGATTGCATCGTCTGTGGACCTATTTGGGCGGTAAGCAAATTGGAGTGGGTCTAGGGTGTCAGGTAGGGTGGAGGTGATATGGTCCTTGACTAGTCTCTCAAAGCACTTCATGATGACGGAAGTGAGTGCTACAGGGCGGTAGTCGTTTAGCTCAGTTACCTTAGCTTTCTTGGGAACAGGAACAATGGTGGCCCTCTTGAAGCATGGGAACAGCAGACTGGTATAGGGATTGATTGAATATGTCCGTAAACACACCGGCCAGCTGGTCTGCGCATGCTCTGAGGGGCGCGGCTGGGGATGCCGTCTGGGCCTGCAGCCTTGCGAGGGTTAACACGTTTAAATGTCTTACTCACCTCAGCTGCAGTGAAGGAGAGACCGCATGTTTCCGTTGCAGGCCGTGTCAGTGGCACTGTATTGTCCTCAAAGCGGGCAAAAAAGTTATTTAATCTGCCTGGGAGCAAGACATCCTGGTCCGTGACTGGGCTGGATTTCATCTTGTAGTCCGTGATTGACTGTAGACCCTGCCACATGCCTCTTGTGTCTGAGCCATTGAATTGAGATTCCACTTTGTCTCTGTACTGACGCTTAGCTTGTTTAATAGCCTTACGGAGGGAATAGCTGCACTGTTTGTATTCAGTCATGTTGCCAGACACCTTGCCCTGATTAAAAGCAGTGGTTCGCGCTTTCAGTTTCACGCGAATGCTGCCATCAATCCACGGTTTCTGGTTAGGGAATGTTTTTATCGTTGCTATGGGAACGACATCTTCGACGCACGTTCTAATGAACTCGCACACCGAATCAGCGTATTCGTCAATATTCCCATCTGACGCAATACGAAACATGTCCCAGTCCACGTGATGGAAGCAGTCTTGGAGTGTAGAGTCAGCTTGGTCTGACCAGCGTTGGACAGACCTCAGCGTGGGAGCCTCTTGTTTTAATTTCTGCCTGTAGGCAGGGATCAGCAAAATGGAGTCGTGGTCAGCTTTCCCAAAGGGGGCAGGGCAGGCCTTATATGCGTCGCGGAAGTTAGAGTAACAATGATCCAAGGTTTTACCACCCCTGGTTGCGCAATCGATATGCTGATAAAATTTAGGGAGTCTTGTTTTCAGATTGGCTTTGTTAAAATCCCCAGCTACAATGAATGCAGCCTCCGGATAAATGTTTTCCAGTTTGCAAAGAGTTAAATAAAGTTCGTTCAGAGCCATCGATGTGTCTGCTTGGGGGATATATACGGCTGTGATTATAATCGAAGAGAATTCTCTTGGAAGATAATGCGGTCTACATTTGATTGTGAGGAATTCTAAATCAGGTGAACAGAAGGATTTGAGTTCCTGTATGTTTCCTTCATCACACCATGTCCCGTTAGTCATGAGGCATACGCCCCCGCCACTCTTCTTACCAGAGATGTTTGTTTCTGTCGGCGCGATGCGTGGAGAAACCCGTTGGCTGCACCGCCTGGATAGCGTTTTCCCAGTAAGCCATGTCTCCGTAAAGCAAAGAACGTTGCAGCTCCTGATGTCCTCTGGAATGCCACCCTTGCTCGATTTCATCAACCTTGCTGTCGAGAGACTGGACATTGGCAAGAAGAATGCC
>NW_025757155.1:0-5833 GCF_021184085.1 Oncorhynchus gorbuscha
ACTGACTCTAAGTAGATAAACACATGCAGACCATAAGTTCAACTGACTCTAAGTAGATAAACACATGGTATCCATAAGTTCAACTGACTCTAAGTAGATAAACACATGGTATCCTCAAGTTCAACTGACTCTAAGTAGATAAACACATGGTATCCATAAGTTCAACTGACTCTAAGTAGATAAACACATGGTATCCTCAAGTTCAACTGACTCTAAGTAGATAAACACATGGTATCCTCAAGTTCAACTGACTCTAAGTAGATAAACATGTGGTATCCATAAGTTCAACTGACTCTAAGTAGATAAACACATGGTATCCTCAAGTTCAACTGACTCTAAGTAGATAAACACGTGGTATCCTCAAGTTCAACTGACTCTAAGTAGATAAACACGTGGTATCCTCAAGTTCAACTGACTCTAAGTAGATAAACACATGGTATCCTCAAGTTCAACTGACTCTAAGTAGATAAACACATGGTATCCATAAGTTCAACTGACTCTAAGTAGATAAACACATGGTATCCTCAAGTTCAACTGACTCTAAGTAGATAAACACATGGTATCCATAAGTTCAACTGACTCTAAGTAGATAAACACATGGTATCCTCAAGTTCAACTGACTCTAAGTAGATAAACACATGGTATCCTCAAGTTCAACTGACTCTAAGTAGATAAACACGTGGTATCCATAAGTTCAACTGACTCTAAGTAGATAAACACATGGTATCCTCAAGTTCAACTGACTCTAAGTAGATAAACACGTGGTATCCTCAAGTTCAACTGACTCTAAGTAGATAAACACATGGTATCCATAAGTTCAACTGACTCTAAGTAGATAAACACATGGTATCCATAAGTTCAACTGACTAGGTAGGTAAAGGGCCTTATTGCCACAATCCCAAATTATCCCTTTAAATCAACCCTTAAATAGTTAATACTATAACACTATAATACTTTAATACTATAATGCTTTAATACTTTAATCCTATACTACTGTAATACTTTAATACTATAATTAATTCATACTTTAATAATTTAATATTATAATACTATAATACGTTGATACTATAATACTATAATATTTTAATACTATAATACTATAATATTTTAATACTATAATACTATAATATTTTAATACTATAATACTATAATATTTTAATACTATAATACTATAATATTTTAATACTATAATATTTTAATACTATAATATTTTAATACTATAATACTATAATATTTTAATATTTTAATACTATAATACTATAATATTTTAATTCTATAATACTATAATATTTTAATTCTATAATACTATAATATTTTAATTCTATAATACTATAATATTTTAATTCTATAATACTATAATATTTTAGTACTATAATATTTTAATTCTATAATACTATAATATTTTAATTCTATAATACTATAATATTTTAATTCTATAATACTATAATATTTTAATACTATAATACTATACTATTTTAATTCTATAATACTATAATACTTAATACTATAATACATAATACTATAATATTTTATACTATAATACTTAATACTATAATAGTTTAATACTATAATACTATAATAGTTTAATACTATAATACTATAATAGTTTAATTCTATAATACTATAATAGTTTAATTCTATAATACTATAATATTTTTAATTCTATAATACTATAATATTTTAATTCTATAATACTTAATACTATAATATTTTAATACTGTAATACTATAATACTTAATACTATAATAGTTTAATACTATAATACTATAATAGTTTAATACTATAATACTATAATAGTTTAATTCTATAATACTATAATATTTTAATTCTATAATACTATAATATTTGAATTCTATAATACTATAATAGTTTAATATTATAATTTTAATACTATAATACTATAATATTATAATACTTAATACTTAATACTATAATATTTTAATACTGTAATACTATAATACTTAATACTATAATATTTTAATACTATAATATTTTAATACCATAATATTTTAATACTATAATACTATAATACTTAATACTATAATAGTTTAATACTATAATACTATAATAGTTTAATACTATAATACTATAATAGTTTAATACTATAATACTATAATAGTTTAATACTATAATACTATAATAGTTTAATTCTATAATACAATAATAGTTTAATTCTATAATACTATAATATTTTAATTCTATAATACTATAATAGTTTAATATTATAATTTTAATACTATAATACTATAATATTATAATACTTAATACTTAATACTATAATATTTTAATACTGTAATACTATAATACTTAATACTATAATATTTTAATACTATAATATTTTAATACCATAATATTTTAATACTATAATACTTAATACTATAATATTTTAATACTATAATACTTAATACTATAATACGTAATACTATAATCCTATAATATTTTAATACTATAATCCTAAAATATTTTAATACTATCATACTATAATACTGTCATGTTTTGTCATTTATTATCTTGTCTTGTCCCTGTGCTTCCCATTCTATTCGTTTCCTCTGCTGGTCTTATTAGGTTCTTTCCCTCTTTCTATCCCTCTCTCTCCCCCTCCCTCTCTCACTCTCTCGCTCTCTCTTCTCTCTATCGTTCCGTTCCTGCTCCCAGCTGTTCCTATTCCCCTAATCAATCATTTAGTCTTCCCACACCTGTTCCCGATCCTTTCCCTGATTAGAGTCCCTATTTCTTCCTTTGTGTTCCGTTCCTGTCCTGTCGGTTCCTTGTCTAGAATTCACCGTGCTGTGTTGTGTATCGCCCTGTCGTGTCGTGTTTTCCTCAGATGCTGCGTGGTGAGCAGGTGTCTGAGTCTGTCTGGTTCAAGTGCCTTCCCGAGGCAACCTGCTGTTCACCTGCTGTTCAAGATCGAGTCTCCAGTTTGTCTCGTCATTTCGAGTGAAAGTTGTGTTTTTTGTTTGTATTTACTTTACTGGATTAAAGACTCTGTTTTCGCCAAGTCGCTTTTGGGTCCTCTTTCACCTGCATGACAGAAGGAACCGACCAAGGAATGGACCCAGCGACTCTCAGACGCTCGTTACACTGCCGTCGAGATCCAGGAGCCATGCTCGCAGACACGAGCAGGAATTGTCTGCTGCTCGCCATGCCGTGAGAACCTGGCCGCTCAGGTTTCCGACCTCTCTGGACAGTTCCAGAGTCTACGTCTCGTGCCACCTGTTACTTCCCTGGCCTGCCGAGCCTCCAGAACCTAGGTTAACAACCCACCTTGCTACTCCGGGCAGCCCACTGAGTGCCGCTCCTTTCTCACGCAGTGTGAGAGATTGTGTTCTCTCTCCAACCCAACACATACTCTAGAGAGAGAGCTCGGGTTGCTTACGTCATTTCACTCCTTACTGGCCGGGCTCGAGAATGGGGCACAGCTATCTGGGAGGCAAGGGCTGATTGCTCTAACAAGTTCCAGAACTTTAAAGAGGAGATGGTTCAGTTTTTGGTAGGGAGGCTTCTAGGGCCCTGGCTTCCTTATGCCAAGGTGAACGGTCCATAACGGATTATTCTATTGAGTTTCGCACTCTTGCTGCCTCCAGTGAGTGGAACGAGCCGGCGCTGCTCGCTCGTTTTCTGGAGGGACTCCACGCAGTGGTTAAGGATGAGATTCTCTCCCGGGAGGTTCCTTCAGATGTGGACTCTTTGATTGCTCTCGCCATCCGCATAGAACGACGGGTAGATCTTCGTCACCGGGCTCGTGGAAGAGAGCTCGCATCAACGGTGTTTCCCTGCTCCGCATCGCAACCATCTCCCTCCTCTGGCTCAGAGTCTGAGCCCATGCAGCTGGGAGGGATTCGCATCTCGACTAAGGAGAGGGAACGGAGGATCACCAACCGCCTGTGCCTCTATTGCGGAGTTGCTGGACATTTTGTTAATTCATGTCCAGTAAAAGCCAGAGCTCATCTGTAAGCGGAGGGCTACAGGTGAGCGCAACTACTCAAGTCTCTCCATCAAGATCCTGTACTACTTTGTCGGTCCATCTACGCTGACCGTTCGGGTGCTACATGTAGTGCCTTGATAGACTCTGGGGCTGAGGGTTGTTTCATGGACGAAGCATGGGTTCGGAAACATGACATTCCTTTCAGAGAGTTAGAAGCCTACGCCCATGTTCGCCTTAGATGGTAGTCATCTTCCCAGTATCAGATTTGAGACACTACCTTTAACCCTCACAGTATCTGGTAACCACAGTGAGACTATTTCTTTTTTGATTTTTCGTTCACCCGTTTACACCTGTTGTTTTGGGTCATCCTGGCTAGTATGTCATAATCCTTCTATTAATTGGTCTAGTAATTCTATCCTATCCTGGAACGTTTCTTGTCATGTGAAGTGTTTAATGTCTGCCATCCCTCCCGCTTTCTTCTGTCCCTACTTCTCAGGAGGAACCTGGCGATTTGACAGGAGTGCCGGAGGAATATCATGATCTGCGCACGGTCTTCAGTCGGTCCCGAGCCAACTCCCTTCCTCCTCACCGGTCGTATGATTGTAGTATTGATCTCCTTCCGGGGACCACTCCTCCTCGGGTAGACTATACTCTCTGTCGGCTCCCGAACGTAAGGCTCTCGAGGATTATTTGTCTGTGTCTCTTGACGCCGGTACCATAGTGCCTTCTTCCTCTCCGGCCGGGGCGGGGTTCTTTTTTGTTAAGAAGAAGGACGGTACTCTGCGCCCTGCGTGGATTATCGAGGGCTGAATGACATAACGGTTAAGAATCGTTATCCGCTTCCCCTTATGTCATCAGCCTTCGAGATTCTGCAGGGAGCCAGGTGCTTTACTAAGTTGGACCTTCGTAACGCTTACCATCTCGTGCGCATCAGAGAGGGGGACGAGTGGAAAACGGCGTTTAACACTCCGTTAGGGCATTTTGAGTACCGGGTTCTGCCGTTTGGTCTCGCCAATGCGCCAGCTGTTTTTCAGGCATTAGTTAATGATGTTCTGAGAGACATGCTGAACATTTTTGTTTTTGTCTATCTTGACGATATCCTGATTTTTTCTCCGTCACTCGAGATTCATGTTCAGCACGTTCGACGTGTTCTACAGCGCCTTTTAGAGAATTGTCTCTACGTAAAGTCTGAGAAGTGCTCTTTTCATGTCTCCTCCGTTACTTTTCTCGGTTCCGTTATTTCCGCTGAAGGCATTCAGATGGATTCCGCTAAGGTCCAAGCTGTCAGTGATTGGCCCGTTCCAAGGTCACGCGGTCGAGTTGCAGCGCTTTTTAGGTTTCGCTAATTTCTATCGGCGTTTCATTCGTAATTTCGGGTCAAGTTGCTGCCCTCTCACAGCTCTTACTTCTGTCAAGACGTGTTTTAGTGGTCCGGTTCCGCCCAGGAGCTTTGATCTTCTAAAAGAACGTTTTACGTCCGCTCCTATCCTCGTTACTCCTGACGTCACTAGACAATTCATTGTCGAGGTTGACGCTCAGAGGTAGGCGTGGGAGCCATTCTATCCCAGCGCTTCCAGTCTGACGATAAGGTTCATCCTTGCGCTTATTTTCTCATCGCCTGTCGCCATCTGAGCGCAACTATGATGTGGGTAACCGTGAACTGCTCGCCATCCGCTTAGCCCTAGGCGAATGGCGACAGTGGTGGGGGGCGACCGTTCTTTTGTCGTTGGACAGACCATAAGAACTCTTGAGTACATCCGTTCTGCCAAACGACTTAATGCACGTCAACTCGTTAGGCGTTGTTTTCGCTCGTTTTCGGGGTTTGTGATTTCTTACCGTCCGGGTAGCAAGAACACCAAGCCTGATGCCTTATCCCGTCTGTTTAGTTCTTCTGTGGCTTCTACA
>NW_025757156.1:0-5832 GCF_021184085.1 Oncorhynchus gorbuscha
GGAGGGGTGGGTAAGAGAGGTGAGAAGATGGGGAGAGGGGTGGGTAAGAGAGGTGAGAAGATGGGGGAGGGGTGGGTAAGAGAGGTGAGAAGATGGGGGAGGGTGGGTAAGAGAGGTGAGAAGATGGGGGAGGGTGGGTAAGAGAGGTGAGAAGAGGGGAGTGGGAAGAGAGGGGTGAGGTAAGAGAGGTGAGAAGATGGGAGAGGGGTGGGTAAGAGAGGTGAGAAGATGGGGGGAGGGGGTGGGTAAGAGAGGTGAGAAGATGGGAGAGGGTGGGTAAGAGAGGTGAGAAGATGGGAGAGGGGTGGGTAAGAGAGGTGGAGAAGATGGGGGGAGGGGGTGGGGTAAGAGAGGTGAGAAGATGGGGGAGGGGTGGGTAAGAGAGGTGAGAAGATGGGGGAGGGGTGGGTAAGAGAGGTGAGAAGATGGGGGAGGGGTGGGTAAGAGAGGTGAGAAGATGGGAGAGGGGTGGGTAAGAGAGGTGAGAAGATGGAGGAGGGGTGGGTAAGAGAGGTAGAGAAGATGGGGAGGGTGGGTAAGAGAGGTGAGAAGATGGGGGAGGGGTGGGTAAGAGAGGTGAGAAGATGGAGGAGGGGTGGGTAAGAGAGGTGGAGAAGATGGGGGAGGGGTGGGTAAGAGAGGTGAGAAGATGGGGGAGGGGGTGGGTAAGAGAGGTGAGAAGATGGGGGAGGGGTGGGGTAAGAGAGGTGAGAAGATGGGAGAGGGGGTGGGTAAGAGAGGAGAAGATGGGGGAGGGGTGGGTAAGAGAGGTGAAGATGGGGAGGGGTGGGTAAGAGGTGAGAAGATGGGGGGAGGGTGGGTAAGAGAGGTGAGAAGATGGGGGAGTGCAGGTGGGGAGAACAGAGAGGATACATAATGGCACACATTGGTACAGACTAATGTAATCCATAGGCTGAGTCTAAAATAATTTATTGAGAGAAGAGAGGGGCGACGGTGGAGGCATGAAGAGAAAGGATGAGAGCAAATTTAAATTTGTTATGTTTTAATTATTATTATTATTACTTTAAAAAAATATATATTGTCACATACAAGTGTTTAGCAGATGTTATTGTGGGAGTAGCGAAATGCCTGTGCACACCCTTCCCTTCTCTTTCTCTCCTCTCTCTTTCTACCTCTCGCCTCCCTCTCTTTTGGTTCAAGCCTCAAGGGCAGACCTTTGCTTTCCTCCCTCAAAAATACATCCCTCTTTCCATGTTTGTCTCTCTTTGGCTTGAGGCTACAGACTAAGGTGTTGGACGGAGAGGAGATAAGGGAGCAAGGGAGAGCCAGAGAGAGGTGTGAAAGAAGAGAGCCTAACTCATCACACCTCTCCATCCCTCCGTCTCTCCTGCCAGCCTGTGAGCGTTGGGAAGTGTAAAAGGAGGAGAGAGAGAGAGAGGAGAGAGAGAGAGAGAGAGAGAGAGAGAGAGAGAGAGAGAGAGAGAGAGAGGAGAGAGAGAGAGAGAGAGAGAGAGAGAGCAGAGAGAGAGGAGATCAGTAGAGGGCAAGGACATCAAGATGGAGGGATGGAGAGGAGAGCGAAGAGAACGGTGGAGAGATGCTTGAGACGGTGAGGGGAGAAAGGAGAGACCGGCTGAATGGGAGGAGAGGAGAAACACAATGGAGGGAGAGAATGGGGCACAGATGGAGGTAAAAAAGGACTGAAAGGCTGGAAAAGGATTGAGGGAAGAGAAGAAGGGAAATTATCGCTTTGGGGAGTTTAACGAAGAAGACACAGAGATCATAAGAGCAAGGGAACGCAGAGAGAGGGAGGAGAGAGACACTGATCGTTTATGACAAGCTGTTGCTGACATGACTGAGGCAGTAGACTATGAGAAGTGATAGACATAGCGTGAGAGCGAGGAAGAGAAAGGGAGGTGAAAAGACACCGACTTTAAGCTGTGGTCACTTATGGTAATGGTTCAAAAGAACACAAAGGAAAGAGAAAGATAAAGAGAGGGATTATGAAAGTAGCAGTAGCATGCTCTTTAGTCTTAACCACATCACTTTGGAACACAGGAAAAGAGAGAGAACGAGAAATAGCAGGAGAAGAAAAGAAGGAATGTGACGATGCGGTTTCGGGGTGGAGTGGACACAGAGTAACTTGGGATGAGCTGAGAGAGGAGAGAGAACAGGAATGGAATGGAAAGATAGGGAGGGATGGAGGGAGGGAGCAAGGGAGGGAAAGAGGGAGGGAAAGAAGGAGGGAGCGACGGATGAGTAATTGAGACAATGATCAGCAGTGATGGGGATTTGTAGAGCACTCGAGTACGCCACCCTCTTCCTCCGACGAAAAATAGAAGGAAGGGAAAGACGACCAAGTTGAAAAACTGAATTAATGAAATAATACCACAGTCAACCTCAATCAGCCGGCACAGTCTGTGCCAGAGTAGAGCTTTAGACAAGTGTGTATCGTGGGTGTATCGTGGGTGTATCGTGTGTGTGTGTGTGTGTGTGTGTGTGTGTGTGTGTGTGTGTGTGTGTGTGTGTGTGTGTGTGTGTGTGTGTGTGTGTGTGTGTGTGTGTGTGTGTGTGTGTGTGTGTGTGTGTGTGTGTGTGTGTGTGTGTGTGTGTGTGTGTGTGTGTGTGTGTGTGTGTGTGTGTGTGTGTGTGTGTAGCCTGTCTGCCTGTGTGTCTGCTTCTGTATGTGTGTCCAAGTCTTTCTCCGACCAGACCAGTACCAGATACAGTATAACAGGTAAATGGCACCCTACTCCATCTATAATGCACAACTATTGATGCAGCCATTACGTCTGAATACAGTCTGAATACTGTCTGATACAGTCTGATACAGTCTGAATACTGTCTGATACAGTCTGATACAGTCTGAATACTGTCTGATACAGTCTGAATACTGTCTGATACAGTCTGAATACTGTCTGATACAGTCAATACTGTCTGATACAGTCTGAATACAGTCTGAATACAGTCTGAATACAGTCTGATACAGTCTGAATACTGTCTAATACAGTCTGATACAGTCTAATACAGTCTGATACAGTCTGAATACAGTCTAATAGTCTAATACAGTGTAATACAGTCTGAATACAGTCTAATAGTCTAACACAGTGTAATACAGTCTGAATACAGTCTGAATACAGTCTGATAGTCTAATACAGTGTAATACAGTCTGAATACAGTCTGATACTGTCTAATACAGTCTGAATACAATCTAATACAGTCTGATACAGTCTGATACAGTTTGAATACAGTCTGAAACAGTCTAATACAGTCTGATACAGTTTGAATACTGTTTAATACAGTCTGATACAGTATGATACTGTCTGATACAGTCTAATACAGTTTGAATACAGTCTGATACAGTCTGATACAGTCTGAATACTGTCTGATACAATCTGAAGTAGAGGTCGACCGATTAATCGGAATGGCCAATTAATTAGGGCCGATTTCAAGTTTTCATAACAATCAGAAATCGGTATTTTTGGACACCAAATTAATTACACCTTTATTTAATCTTTATTTAACTAGGCAAGTCAGTTAAGAACACATTCTTATTTTCAATGACGCCCTAGGAACGGTGGGTTAATTGCCTCGTTCAGGGGCAGAACAACAGATTTTTACCTTGTCAGCTCGGGGATTCAATCTTGCAACCTTACAGTTAACTAGTCCAACGCTCTAACCACCTGATTACATTGCACTCCACGAGGAGACTGCCTGTAACGCGAATGCAGTAAGCCAAGGTAAGTTGCTAGCTAGCATTAAACTTATCTTATAAAAAACAATCAATCAATCATAATCACTAGTTAACTACACATGCTTGATGATATTACTAGTTTATCTAGCGTGTCCTGCATTGCATATAATCGATGCGGTGCATATCGTTGCTCCAATGTGTACCTAACCATAAACATCAATGCCTTTCTTAAAATCAATACACAGAAGTATATATTTTTAAACCTGTATATTTAGCTAAAAGAAATCCAGGTTAGCAGGCAATATTAACCAGGTGAAATTGTTTCACTTCTCTTGCGTTCATTGCACACAGTCAGTGTGTATGCAACAGTTTACAGTCGACTACAGAATTGTACGAATTATGACAACATTGAAGGTTGTGCAATGTAACAGGAATATTTAGACTAATGAATGCCACCTGCTAGGATAAAATACGGAACGGTTCCAGATACACTGAAAGAATAAACGCCTTGTTTTCGAGATGAGAAGCTCCGGATTGGACCATATTAATGACCTAAGGCTCGTATTTCTGTGTGTTATGTTATAACTCAGTCTATGATTTGATAAAGCAGTCTGACCTGAGCGGTGGTAGGCACCATGAAGGCTCGTAAGCATTCATTCAAACAGCACTTACTGAGTTTTGCCAGCAGCTGTTTATGACTCTTGCCTATCAATCCTGTAGATTAGGCTGGTGTAACCGATGAGAAAATGGCTAGCTAGCTAGCGGGGTGCGCGCTAATAGCATTTCAAACGCCACTTGAGACTTGAGTGGTTGTTCCCTTGCTCTGCATGGGTAACGCTGCTTCAAGGGTGGCTGTTGTCGTTGTGTTCCTGGTTCGAGCCCAGGTAGGAGTGAGGAGAGGAAAGAATATATACTGTTACACTGGCAATACTAAAGTGCCTATAAGAACATCCAATAGTCAAAGGTATATGAAATACAAATGGTATAGAGAGAAATAGTCCTATAACGTTTACTTTCTTCTCCAACACCTTGTTTTTGCATTATTTAAACCAAATTGAACATGTTCCATTATTTATTTGAGACTAAATTGATTTTATTGATGTATTACATTAAGTTAAAATAAGTGTTCATTCAGTATTTTGTAATTGTCATTATTACAAATAAATAAATAAATTGGCCGATTAATCGGTAGCAACTTTTTTTGGTCCTCCAATAATCGGTATCGGCGTTGGAAAATCATAATCGGTCGACCTCTAATCTGAATACTGTGTACTACAGTCTAATACAGTTTAAATACAGTCTGAATACAGTCTGATAGTCTAATACAGTGTAATACAGTCTGAATACAGTCTAATAGTCTAATACAGTGTAATACAGTCTGAATACAGTCTGAATACAGTCTAATAGTCTAATACAGTGTAATACAGTCTGAATACAGTCTGAATACAGTCTGAATACAGTCTGAATACTGTCTGAATACTGTCTGATACAGTCTGATACAGTCTGATACAGTCTGAATACAGTCTGATACAGTCTGAATACAGTCTGAATACAGTACAGTGAATACAGTCTGAATACAGTCTAATAGTCTACAGTGTAATACAGTCTGAATACAGTCTGAATACAGTCGTGTAATACAGTCTGAATACAGTCATAGAATACAGTCTGAATACAGTCTGAATACAGTCTAATAGTCTAATACAGTGTAATACAGTCTGAATACAGTCTGAATACAGTCTAATAGTCTAATACAGTGTAATACAGTCTGAATACAGTCTGAATACAGTTTAATAGTCTAATACAGTGTAATACAGTCTGAATACAGTCTGAATACAGTCTAATAGTCTAATACAGTGTGAATACAGTCTGAATACAGTCTAATAGTACAGTCTAATACAGTCTGAATACAGTCTGAATACAGTCTGAATACAGTTTAATACAGTCTAATAGTCTAATACAGTGTAATACAGTCTGAATACAGTCTGAATACAGTCTGAATACAGTCTGAATACAGTTTAATAGTCAAATACAGTGTAATACAGTCTGAATACAGTCAGAATACAGTCTGAATACAGTCTGAATACAGTTTAATACAGTCTAATAGTCTAATACAGTGTAATACAGTGTAATACAGTCTGAATACAGTCTGAATACAGTTTAATAGTCAAATACAGTCT
>NW_025757157.1:0-5832 GCF_021184085.1 Oncorhynchus gorbuscha
GCAGCCATTTTACAGATTCAGTTTGAAATCCACACATTTGAAAAAATGACAAAAAAAAAAAAAAACGGGTTTCACTCACAACTTTGTCCCATTTCTCTCCTACTGAACGTGACCGTGGTAACCATAGCGACTTACTATGTGCTCGATTCCGCTGTACTCTCCCTCTGTGTTCTCTCTGATGGTGACCAGGTCCACGTCGGTGTAGGGGGTCTTGTAGCCCTCGATGGACACGCAGGGCCGCACGTTGGCGTACAGGTCAAAGGTCTTCCTGAGGAGCAGGTTCATGGAGGGGTGGCCGGCTGCGATGGGGGTCTTCAGGGGGCCTACACACAGAAGGGGGAGGTTAAAAGACCAACGCAGACCTTTTAAAATCTCAATGTCAAATCATTTCTGGATAACAACGGAACACCTTATTGTGATCATTTAAAAGGTAACCAAAATATCTTCTTAGCAAAGAGCAATTTCTCAGGACAGTCTGATTGGTCGGAGTGGTGAGGGGAAAACTGAAAACTAGCTGTTATTGGCAGAGGTCACCATGCAGACTAAACTCCATCCCATCATACCATCACCATGCAGACTAAACTCCATCCCATCATAACATCACCAGACAGACTAAACTCCATCCCATCATAACATCACCAGACAGACTAAACTCCATCCCATCATAACATCACCAGACAGACTAAACTCCATCCCATCATAACATCACCAGACAGACTAAACTCCATCCCATCATAACATCACCAGACAGACTAAACTCCATCCCATCATAACATCACCAGACAGACTAAACTCCACCATAACATCACCAGACAGACTAAACTCCATCATAACATCACCAGACAGACTAAACTCCATCATAACATCACCAGACAGACTAAACTCCATCATAACATCACCAGACAGACTAAACTCCATCCCATCATAACATCACCAGGCAGACTAAACTCCATCATAACATCACCAGACAGACTAAACTCCATCCCATCATAACATCACCAGGCAGACTAAACTCCATCCCATCATAACATCACCATGCAGACTAAACTCCATCATAACATCACCAGGCAGACTAAACTCCATCCCATCATAACATCACCAGGCAGACTAAACTCCATCCCACCACAACATTGCAGGTGGTCTTTTAAAACAGCTCTTACACTAAAAGGACATTATCCTCATGTTCAAAACACCACAGTATTGGTCAAACCTCCGTGTGGAAATAGACATAAAAACACAGAAAAGTCTAATTTTTGACAACTGGGCCTTTAAAGAACAGTTTACTGTTTACAGTTTACAAACAGGGAAAGACTATGTACAGGTAGAATAAAATACCTTTCCCAATTTTCCATCGCAAAATGTTTTCTGTTTGAGTCTACTGAAGACGGGGATGTACTGGAGCTCTAGACATGTTGACCTCTAGACAGGCTTCCACACCAGCCACCTGACCTCTAGATGGGCTTCCACACCAGCCACCTGACCTCTAGATGGGCTTCCACACCAGCCACCTGACCTCTAGATGGGCTTCCACACCAGCCACCTGACCTCTAGATGGGCTTCCACACCAGCCACCTGACCTCTAGATGGGCTTCCACACCAGCCACCTGACCTCTAGATGGGCTTCCACACCAGCCACCTGGACCTCTAGATGGGCTTCCACACCAGCCACCTGACCTCTAGATGGGCTTCCACACCAGCCACCTGACCTCTAGATGGGCTTCCACACCAGCCACCTGACCTCTAGATGGGCTTCCACACCAGCCACCTGACCTCTAGATGGGCTTCCACACCAGCCACCTGACCTCTAGATGGGCTTCCACACCAGCCACCTGACCTCTAGATGGGCTTCCACACCAGCCACCTGACCTCAAGACGGGCTTCCACACCAGCCACCTGACCTCAAGACGGGCTTCCACACCAGCCACCTGACCTCTAGATGGGCTTCCACACCAGCCACCTGACCTCTAGATGGGCTTCCACACCAGCCACCTGACCTCTAGATGGGCTTCCACACCAGCCACCTGACCTCTAGATGGGCTTCCACACCAGCCACCTGACCTCTAGATGGGCTTCCACACCAGCCACCTGACCTCTAGATGGGCTTCCTGCATCGTTTACCCACCAATCATGTTACCACTACATCTCTCATCTTGGCCCCCTAGATACTATCCCCCACATACTATCCCCTATGAACCCTGCATACTACCCCCTACATACTACCCCCGCATACTACTCTCGCATACTACTCCCTATGAACCCTACATACTACTCACGATGAACCCTACATACTACTTCCCCCGATGAACCCTACATACTACCTCCCGATGAACCCTAAAGATACTACTCCCGTGAACCCTACATACTACTTCCGATGAACTCCTACCATACTACTCCCTATGAACCCTACATACTACTCCCGATGAACCCTACATACTACTCCCGATGAACCCTACATACTACTCCCGATGAACCCTACATACTACTCCCGATGAACCCTACATACTACTCCCGATGAACCCTACATACTACTCCCGATGAACCCTACATACTACTCCCGATGAACCCTACATACTACTCCCTATGAACCCTACATACTACTCCCTATGAACCCTACATACTACTCCCTATGAACCCTACATACTACTCCCTATGAACCCTACATACTACTCCCTATGAACCCTACATACTACTCCCTATGAACCCTACATACTACTCCCTATGAACCCTACATACTACTCCCTATGAACCCTACATACTACTCCCTATGAACCCTACATACTACTCCCTATGAACCCTACATACTAACCCCTACATACTAACCCCTACATACTAACCCCTACATACTAACCCCTACATACTAACCCCTACATACTAACCCCTACATACTAACCCCTACATACTAACCCCTACATACTAACCCCTACATACTACCCCCTGCATACTAACCCCTACATACTACCCCCTACATACTAACCCTACATACTAACCCCTATGAACCCTACATACTAACCCCTGCATACTAACCCCTACATACTAACCCCTACATACTAACCCCTATGAACCCTACATACTAACCCCTGCATACTAACCCCTACATACTAACCCCTACATACTAACCCCTACATACTAACCCCTACATACTAACCCCTCCATACTAACCCCTGCATACTAACCCCTGCATACTACCCCCTGCATACTAACCCCTGCATACTAACCCCTACATACTAACCCCTACATACTAACCCCTATGAACCCTACATACTAACCCCTGCATACTAACCCCTGCATACTAACCCCTACATACTAACCCCCTACATACTACCCCCCGCATACTCCCCCATACTCCCCCGCATACTACCCCCCATACTACCCCCCATGCATACTAACCCCCGCATACTAACCCCCACATACTAACCCCCACATACTAACCCCTACATACTACCCCTACATACTAACCCTACATACTAACCCTACATACTAACCCTACATACTACCCCTGCATACTACCCCTACATACTACCCCCTACATACTAACCCCTACATACTACCCCCTACATACTACCCCCTACATACTACCCCCTACATACTACCCCCTACATACTAACCCCTACATACTAACCCCTACATACTAACCCCTACATACTAACCCCTACATACTAACCCCTACATACTAACCCCTACATTCTAACCCCTACATTCTAACCCCTACATACTAACCCCTACATACTAACCCATATGATGCCGCCTGCATGACGTTCTTTATTCCAGCTTCAGTACACTATGTCCATCACGACCATGCAGGTAGCCACTACCTACACTATGTCCGTCATGACCATGCAGGTAGCTACTACCATAGATTACCATAGGATCTCTGTCACTACTACCTACACTATGTCCATCATGACCATGCAGGTAGCTACTACCTACACTATGTCCATCATGACCATGCAGGTAGCTACTACCTACACTATGTCCATCATGACCATGCAGGTAGCTACTACCTACACTATGTCCATCATGACCATGCAGGTAGCTACTACCTACACTATGTCCATCATGACCATGCAGGTAGCTACTACCTACACTATGTCCATCACGACCATGCAGGTAGCTACTACCTACACTATGTCCATCATGACCATGCAGGTAGCTACTACCTACACTATGTCCATCATGACCATGCAGGTAGCTACTACCTACACTATGTCCATCATGACCATGCAGGTAGCTACTCCCATAGATTACCATAGGATCTCTGTAACTGCTACCTACCTTTTAACCCAATCAGGGTCCTGTCCATAGACTCCTTACAGTCTGGAGGGATCATCCATCTACCTCCTGGGCCCTGGATAGCTGTCACATTCCTCTCCTCCCACTGGATGGGAACCTAACAGGTGGTAGAGAGAGGACACAGAATGGTACAGGAAGGACCGGGGTTCAATGTTCTGTCAAACTTTCCATGCCGATGGCATGTTCTGCTGTTAACCCTACAATTTGCTGTGTATGTGTGTGTGAGAGAGTTTGACAGCTTTTCCAGCTTACCTTAGCAGACTCGAAAATCTTCATGACGGCCACGGATATTTCTGGACCGATTCCATCCCGGGAATTAACGTAACCGTTTGGAGCTGTAAAGAGAAAACAAATCCATTTTCAATCTGTTTTTAGAGGGATTACATTACATACTAGCACTAAAAACACTGGATCATGAATTACATCATTTCAGGCTTTTTGTCAACGAGGGAGAAGTTCATAAAAATCAAAAATAAAACAGGTGTAGACTTGTCCATTTGTCAGTCCTTGACTTACCCCTTCTGAAACATACCGTCGGTCTCTTTGCCGCCCCACGACGTGAAGAGCTGGAGGAGGACAATAAACGGAAGATTAAATTATTACCGCGCAGATAAAAACGTATCACAACATCCATTCACTATCTCTATATGAGTGGGATTGAATCAGAAAACATATTGGAAAAACACGAAATGTCACTTGTCAAGCATTAGGCGGATAAAAAGCGTTTGGTTAATATAGCATAGCTCGCTACGGGTAGTAGCAGGACAAGGACACACGCACAGTAAAAGGCCTCACAGAAAACCCATGGAAACAACATTATTACAACCGACAAAGTCATCCGAACACGAACTTACATTACACAAACATAAATCCAATACATGGCCAAGTTACATTCGATTATATTTACGCTGACAAAACGGCATTTTCTTACCATTGACCTCCACACGTTGCTTGCCATAGTCCTGGGTTAATGTGGTCCTGCACCGCTCTGCCGTTAACGGGACTTCCGGGGTGGGAAACGATGACGCAGACACGTACCAAAAGCAACGTATCAAATGTCTGTTTACTTTAATACTACAGCGTGAAACAAATCCGTGATGTATTATTTATTTTATTGAAATGCTTTCATGTTGAACATTACTGTTTTTGATCGACATAATAATGTCTACTTTGCAGTGGTGTAAAGTTTTTAAGTGAAAATACTTTAAAGTAATAGTTTTGGATCGTTTTTTCGGTATCTGTACTTACCTATTTCTATTTTTTTCCCAGGACAGGAAAATGGTCCAATCCACGCACTTATCAAGAGAACATCACTGGTCATCCCTACTGCCTCTGATCTGGAGGACTCACTAAACAGAGAACATCCCTGGTTGTCCCTACTGCCTCTGATCTGGAGGACTCACTAAACAGAGAACATCCCTGGTTGTCCCTACTGCCTCTGATCTGGAGGACTCACTAAACAGAGAACATCCCTGGTCATCCCTACTGCCTCTGATCTGGAGGACTCACTAAACAGAGAACATCCCTGGGCATCCCTACTGC
>NW_025757158.1:0-5832 GCF_021184085.1 Oncorhynchus gorbuscha
TCTCTGTCAGGAACAGGTAGGATGCCTTCTTCCGTTGCCACATTGGCTCTGGCCTGTTCCCCATAAACTCTCTGTCAGGAACAGGTAGGATGCCTTCTTCCGTTGCCACATTGGCTCTGACCTGTTCCCCATAAACCCTCTGTCAGGAACAGGTAGGATGCCTTCTTCCGTTGCCACATTGGCTCTGGCCTGTTCCCCATAAACTCTCTGTCAGGAACAGGTAGGATGCCTTCTTCCGTTGCCACATTGGCTCTGGCCTGTTCCCCATAAACCCTCTGTCAGGAACAGGTAGGATGCCTTCTTCCGTTGCCACATTGGCTCTGGCCTGTTCCCCATAAACCCTCTGTCAGGAACAGGTAGGATGCCTTCTTCCGTTGCCACATTGGCTCTGACCTGTTCCCCATAAACCCTCTGTCAGGAACAGGTAGGATGCCTTCTTCCGTTGCCACATTGGCTCTGGCCTGTTCCCCATAAACCCTCTGTCAGGAACAGGTAGGATGCCTTCTTCCGTTGCCACATTGGCTCTGGCCTGTTCCCCATAAACTCTCTGTCAGGAACAGGTAGGATGCCTTCTTCCGTTGCCACATTGGCTCTGGCCTGTTCCCCATAAACTCTCTGTCAGGAACAGGTAGGATGCCTTCTTCCGTTGCCACATTGGCTCTGGCCTGTTCCCCATAAACCCTCTGTCAGGAACAGGTAGGATGCCTTCTTCCGTTGCCACATTGGCTCTGGCCTGTTCCCATAAACTCTCTGTCAGGAACAGGTAGGATGCTTTCTTCCGTTGCCACATTGGCTCTGACCTGTTCCCCATAAACTCTCTGTCAGGAACAGGTAGGATGCCTTCTTCCGTTGCCACATTGGCTCTGGCCTGTTCCCCATAAACTCTCTGTCAGGAACAGGTAGGATGCCTTCTTCCGTTGCCACATTGGCTCTGGCCTGTTCCCATAAACTCTCTGTCAGGAACAGGTAGGATGCCTTCTTCCGTTGCCACATTGGCTCTGACCTGTTCCCATAAACTCTCTGTCAGGAACAGGTAGGATGCCTTCTTCCGTTGCCACATTGGCTCTGGCCTGTTCCCCATAAACTCTCTGTCAGGAACAGGTAGGATGCCTTCTTCCGTTGCCACATTGCTCCACATTGGCGTTGCCACATTGGCTCCTGTTCCCCATAAACTCTCTGTCAGGAACAGGTAGGATGCCTTCTTCCGTTGCCACATTGGCTCTGACCTGTTCCCCATAAACTCTCTGTCAGGAACAGGTGGATGCCTTCTTCCGTGACCTGCCACAGGTGGATGGCTCTGACCTGTTCCCCATAAACTCTCTGTCAGGAACAGGTAGGATGCCTTCTTCCGTTGCCACATTGGCTCTGGCCTGTTCCCCATAAACTCTCTGTCAGGAACAGGTAGGATGCCTGTTCCCCATAAACTTCCGTTGCCACATTGGCTCTGGCCTGTTCCCCATAAACCCTCTGTCAGGAACAGGTAGGATGCCTTCTTCCGTTGCCACATTGGCTCTGGCCTGTTCCCCATAAACTCTCTGTCAGGAACAGGTAGGATGCCTTCTTCCGTTGCCACATTGGCTCTGGCCTGTTCCCCATAAACTCTCTGTCAGGAACAGGTAGGATGCCTTCTTCCGTTGCCACATTGGCTCTGGCCTGTTCCCCATAAACCCTCTGTCAGGAACAGGTAGGATGCCTTCTTCCGTTGCCACATTGGCTCTGGCCTGTTCCCCATAAACCCTCTGTCAGGAACAGGTAGGATGCCTTCTTCCGTTGCCACATTGGCTCTGGCCTGTTCCCCATAAACTCTCTGTCAGGAACAGGTAGGATGCCTTCTTCCGTTGCCACATTGGCTCTGACCTGTTCCCCATAAACTCTCTGTCAGGAACAGGTAGGATGCCTTCTTCCGTTGCCACATTGGCTCTGACCTGTTCCCCATAAACTCTCTGTCAGGAACAGGTAGGATGCCTTCTTCCGTTGCCACATTGGCTCTGACCTGTTCCCATAAACTCTCTGTCAGGAACAGGTAGGATGCCTTCTTCCGTTGCCACATTGGCTCTGGCCTGTTCCCCATAAACTCTCTGTCAGGAACAGGTAGGATGCCTTCTTCCGTTGCCACATTGGCTCTGGCCTGTTCCCCATAAACCTCTGTCAGGAACAGGTAGGATGCCTTCTTCCGTTGCCACATTGGCTCTGGCCTGTTCCCCATAAACCCTCTGTCAGGAACAGGTAGGATGCCTTCTTCCGTTGCCACATTGGCTCTGACCTGTTCCCCATAAACTCTCTGTCAGGAACAGGTAGGATGCCTTCTTCCGTTGCCACAGTGGCTCTGGCCTGTTCCCCATAAACTCTCTGTCAGGAACAGGTAGGATGCCTTCTTCCGTTGCCACATTGGCTCTGACCTGTTGTCTTATTGTTTGATATGTTTATTTTTAAAGTTATATATATTTTATAAGTAGTTTTCTTGTCAGGCTATATGGTTCCTAATGCACAATGCCAACAGTACAATGAGAGTGAGTCTGACTGTTGTAATGCCCATCCTGTCCTTGTTAAGTGACTGTCCAAACACAATAACAAGTACATGCATGAGAGGGAAAGCTAACCAGTATATGCTTCTCTAGATGCTCAAGACATGTCCAAGGATTCCCAGAAGAAATCCAAGCGCAAAGGCAGGAACAAGCAAGAGGTGATGGCTGTTAGCCAAGCAGAGCCTGAGCCTGAGGTGGTGAAAACTCCCATTGACCTAATGAAGGCCCAGGAGAGCGGCAGCTCCTCGTCACAGAAGAAGAAGAAGAACACATTTGTGAGCCTCTACAATAAAGAGGGCCAGGACAAGCTGGCTATCCTGCTGCCCGGGCGCCATTCCTGCGAATGTCTGGCCCAGAAGCACAACCTCATCAACAACTGCATGAGCTGCGGACGCATTGTGTGTGAGCAGGAGGGATCAGGGCCCTGCATCTTCTGCGGCAGCCTGGTGAGAAAACAACCTGTTTTAGATCACCTCTAACTATGTTTGTTTTATGTTTCCCCAGTAAGTTATTAGAATGCATGTTACTCATACAAATTCAATTTGGCCTCTTAGAGAAGTATTTTCCCCTGGTTTTGCATGTTCTTCTATGAATTAACCAGGTATGCACCAAAGAGGAGCAAGAGATTCTGCAACGAGACTCCAACAAAAGTCAGAAACTGCGCAAGAAACTTATGGGTGAGACAAGCCACCAGTAGTATCTATCTACATAGCATATTAGAGAGTTGTTGAAGTCGGAAGTTTACATACACCTTAGCCAATTACATTTAAACTCAGTTTTTCACAATTCCTGACATTTAATCCTAGTAAAAAGTCCTTGTCTTAGGTCAGTTAGGATCACCACTTTATTTTAAGAATGTGAAATGTCAGAATAATAAGAGAGAATGCTTTATTTCAGGTTTGATTTCTTTCATCACATTCCCAGTGGGTCAGAAGTTTACATACACTCAATTAGTATTTGGTAGCATTGCCTTTACATTGTTAAACTTGGGTCAAACGTTTCAGGTAGCCTTCCACAAGCTTCCCACAATAAGTTGGGTGAATTTTGAATTCTATTTAATGTCTGTGTGCCTGTCTTTGTCTCTCAGAGGGGGCATCGGAGAGGGGCTATCTGCCACACCAAGAGGCAAAGATGAAGACAGGGTTAGAAAAGGCCCTTCAACATAAAGACAAACTGCTGGAATATGATAAGAACAGGTTGGGATGTAGTGTGCATGTAGTATTGATGTGATTTCACTCTCTCTGTTTAAAGTCAAATTCTTTATACTTTCTTCCTGATGCATTTTGAGAATGTGTACTTTATATGTGGAGGCTGTGTCCTTTATATGTGGAGGCTGTGTCCTTTATGTGGAGGCTGTGTCCTTTATATGTGGAGGCTGTGTCCTTTATATGTGGAGGCTGTGTCCTTTATATGTGGAGGCTGTGTCCTTTATATGTGGAGGCTGTGTCCTTTATATGTGGAGGCTGGGTCCTTTATATGTGGAGGCTGGGTCCTTTATATGTGGAGGCTGGGTCCTTTATATGTGGAGGCTGGGTCCTTTATATGTGGAGGCTGGGTCCTTTATATGTGGAGGCTGGGTCCTTTGGGAGGCTGGGTCCTTTATGTGGAGGCTGGGTCCTTTAAATGTGGAGGCTGGGTCCTTTATATGTGGAGGCTGGGTCCTTTAAATGTGGAGGCTGGGTCCTTTTGGAGGCTGGGTCCTTTAAATGTGGAGGCTGGGTCCTTTAAATGTGGAGGCTGGGTCCTTTAAATGTGGAGGCTGGGTCCTTTAAATGTGGAGGCTGGGTCCTTTAAATGTGGAGGCTGGGTCCTTTAAATGTGGAGGCTGGGTCCTTTAAATGTGGGAGGCTGGGTCCTTTAAATGTGGAGGCTGGGTCCTTTAAATGTGGAGGCTTTAAATGTGGAGGTCCTTTAAATGTGGAGGCTGGGTCCTTTAAATGTGGAGGCTGGGTCCTTTAAATGTGGAGGCTGGGTCCTTTAAATGTGGAGGCTGGGTCCTTTAAATGTGGAGGCTGGGTCCTTTAAATGTGGAGGCTGGGTCCTTTAAATGTGGAGGCTGGGTCCTTTAAATGTGGAGGCTGGGTCCTTTAAATGTGGAGGCTGGGTCCTTTAAATGGAGGCTGGGTCCTTTAAATGTGGAGGCTGGGTCCTTTAAATGTGGAGGCTGGGTCCTTTAAATGTGGAGGCTGGGTCCTTTAAATGTGGAGGCTGGGTCCTTTAAATGTGGAGGCTGGGTCCTTTAAATGTGGAGGCTGGGTCCTTTAAATGTGGAGGCTGGGTCCTTTAAATGTGGAGGCTGGGTCCTTTAAATGTGGAGGCTGGGTCCTTTAAATGTGGAGGCTGGGTCCTTTAAATGTGGAGGCTGGGTCCTTTAAATGTGGAGGCTGGGTCCTTTAAATGTGGAGGCTGGGTCCTTTAAATGTGGAGGCTGGGTCCTTTAAATGTGGAGGCTGGGTCCTTTAAATGTGGAGGCTGGGTCCTTTAAATGTGGAGGCTGGGTCCTTTAAATGTGGGAGGCTGGGTCCTTTAAATGTGGAGGCTGGGTCCTTTAAATGTGGAGGCTGGGTCCTTTAAATGTGGAGGCTGGGTCCTTTAAATGTGGAGGCTGGGTCCTTTAAATGTGGAGGCTGGGTCCTTTAAATGTGGAGAGCTGGGTCCTTTAAATGTTTGGTCCTTTAAATGTGGAGGCTGGGTCCTTTAAATGTGGAGGCTGGGTCCTTTAAATGTGGAGGCTGGGTCCTTTAAATGTGGAGGCTGGGTCCTTTAAAGGCTGGGTCCTTTAAATGGAGGCTGGGTCCTTTAAATGTGGAGGCTGGGTCCGTTAAATGTGGAGGCTGGGTCCGTTAAATGTGGAGGCTGGGTCCTTTAAATGTGGAGGCTGGGTCCTTTAAATGTGGAGGCTGGGTCCTTTAAATGTGGAGGCTGGGTCCTTTAAATGTGGAGGCTGGGTCCTTTAAATGTGGGAGGCTGGGTCCTTTAAATGTGGAGGCTGGGTCCTTTAAATGTGGAGGCTGGGTCCTTTAAATGTGGAGGCTGGGTCCTTTAAATGTGGAGGCTGGGTCCTTTAAATGTGGAGGCTGGGTCCTTTAAATGTGGAGGCTGGGTCCTTTAAATGTGGAGGCTGGGTCCTTTAAATGTGGAGGCTGGGTCCTTTAAATGTGGAGGCTGGGTCCTTTAAATGTGGAGGCTGGGTCCTTTAAATGTGGAGGCTGGGTCCTTTAAATGTGGAGGCTGGGTCCTTTAAATGTGGAGGCTGGGTCCTTTAAATGTGGAGGCTGGGTCCTTTAAATGTGGAGGCTGGGTCCTT
>NW_025757159.1:0-5830 GCF_021184085.1 Oncorhynchus gorbuscha
CTCCTCCCAGAGCGCCAAGAACCTTGGCGTGATCCTGGACAACACCCTGTCGTTCTCAACTAACATCAAGGCGGTGGCCCGTTCCTGTAGGTTCATGCTCTACAACATCCGCAGAGTACGACCCTGCCTCACACAGGAAGCGGCGCAGGTCCTAATCCAGGCACTTGTCATCTCCCGTCTGGATTACTGCAACTCGCTGTTGGCTGGGCTCCCTGCCTGTGCCATTAAACCCCTTCAACTCATCCAGAACGCCGCAGCCCGTCTGGTGTTCAACCTTCCCAAGTTCTCTCACGTCACCCTGCTCCTCCGTTCTCTCCACTGGCTTCCAGTTGAAGCTTGCATCCGCTACAAGACCATGGTGCTTGCGGGCTGTGAGGGGAACAGCACCTCAGTACCTCAGGCTCTGATCAGGCCCTACACCCAAACAAGGGCACTGCGTTCATCCACCTCTGGCCTGCTCGCCTCCCTACCACTGAGGAAGTACAGCTCCGCTCAGCCCAGTCAAAACTGTTCGCTGCCCTGGCCCCCAATGGTGGAACAAACTCCCTCACGACGCCAGGACAGCGGGTCAATCACCACCTTCCGGAACACCTGAAACCCCACCTCTTTAAGGAATACCTAGGATAGGTTAAGTAATCCCTCTCACCCCACCCCCCCTAAGTTTTAGATGCACTATTGTTAAGTGACTGTCCCACTGGATGTCATAAGGTGAATGCACCAATTTGTAAGTCGCTCTGGATAAGAGCGTCTGCTAAATGACTTAAATGTAAATGTAATGTAATGGATATGGAGAATCATCTGAACGATAGCTTGTTGGATATGGAGAATCATCTGAACGATAGCTTGTTGGATATGGAGAATCATCTGAAAGATATGGAGAATCATATGAAAGATAGCTTGTTGCATATGGAGAATCATCTGAACGATAGCTTGTTGGATATGGAGAATCATCTGAACGATAGCTTGTTGGATATGGAAAATCATCTGAACGATAGCTTGTTGGATATGGAGAATCATATGAAAGACAGCTTGTTGGATATGGAGAATCATCTGAACGATAGCTTGTTGGATATGGAGAATCATATGAAAGACAGCTTGTTGGATATGGAGAATCATATGAAAGATAGCTTGTTGGATATGGAGAATCATATGAAATACAGCTTGTTGGATATGGAGAATCATATGAAAGATAGCTTGTTGGATATGGAGAATCATATGAAATACAGCTTGTTGGATATGGGAATCATATGAAAGATAGCTTGTTGATATGGAGAATCATCTGAGCGATAGCTTGTTGATATGGAGAATAATCTGAGCGATAGCTTGTTGGATATGGAGAATCATATGAAAGACAGCTTGTTGGATATGGAGAATCATCTGAGCGATAGCTTGTTGATATGGAGAATCATATGAAAGATAGCTTGTTGATATGGAGAATCATTTGAAAGATAGCTTGTTGGATATGGAGAATCATCTGAGCGATAGCTTGTTGGATATGGAGAATCATATGAAAGACAGCTTGTTGGATATGGAGAATCAACTGAACGATAGCTTGTTGGATATGGAGAATCATATGAAAGATAGCTTGTTGGATATGGAGAATCATATGAAAGATAGCTTGTTGGATATGGAGAATCATATGAAAGACAGCTTGTTGGATATGGAGAATCATATGAAAGATAGCTTGTTGGATATGAAGAATCATATGAAAGACAGCTTGTTGGATATGAGGAATCATATGAAAGATAGCTTGTTGGATATGGAGATCATCATAGCTTGTTGAATGGAGAATAATCTGAACGATAGCTTGTTGGATATGGAGAATCATATGAAAGACAGCTTGTTGGATATGGAGAATCATCTGAACGATAGCTTGTTGATATGGAGAATCATATGAAAGATAGCTTGTTGATATGGAGAATCATTTGAAAGATAGCTTGTTGGATATGGAGAATCATCTGAACGATAGCTTGTTGGATATGGAGAATCATATGAAAGACAGCTTGTTGGATATGGAGAATCAACTGAACGATAGCTTGTTGGATATGGAGAATCATATGAAAGATAGCTTGTTGGATATGGAGAATCATATGAAAGATAGCTTGTTGGATATGGAGAATCATATGAAAGACAGCTTGTTGGATATGGAGAATCATATGAAAGATAGCTTGTTGGATATGAAGAATCATATGAAAGACAGCTTGTTGGATATGGAGAATCATATGAAAGACAGCTTGTTGGATATGGAGAATCATCTGAACGATAGCTTGTTGGATATGGAGAATCATATGAAAGACAGCTTGTTGGATATGGAGAATCATATGAAAGATAGCTTGTTGGATATGGAGAATCATATGAAATACAGCTTGTTGAATATGGAGAATCATATGAAAGATAGCTTGTTGGATATGGAGAATCATATGAAATACAGCTTGTTGGATATGGAGAATCATATGAAAGATAGCTTGTTGATATGGAGAATCATCTGAACGATAGCTTGTTGATATGGAGAATAATCTGAACGATAGCTTGTTGGATATGGAGAATCATATGAAAGACAGCTTGTTGGATATGGAGAATCATCTGAACGATAGCTTGTTGATATGGAGAATCATATGAAAGATAGCTTGTTGATATGGAGAATCATTTGAAAGATAGATTGTTGGATATGGAGAATCATCTGAACGATAGCTTGTTGGATATGGAGAATCATATGAAAGACAGCTTGTTGGATATGGAGAATCAACTGAACGATAGCTTGTTGGATATGGAGAATCATATGAAAGATAGCTTGTTGGATATGGAGAATCATATGAAAGATAGCTTGTTGGATATGGAGAATCATATGAAAGACAGCTTGTTGGATATGGAGAATCATATGAAAGATAGCTTGTTGGATATGAAGAATCATATGAAAGACAGCTTGTTGGATATGAGGAATCATATGAAAGATAGCTTGTTGGATATGGAGAATCATCTGAACGATAGCTTGTTGGATATGGAGAATCATCTGAATGATAGCTTGTTGATATGGAGAATCATCTGAACGATAGCTTGTTGATATGGAGAATCATCTGAACGATAGCTTGTTGGATATGGAGAATCATCTGAAAGAGAGCTTGTTGGATATGGAGAATCATATGAAATAAAGCTTGTTGGATATGGAGAATCATATGAAAGAGAGCTTGTTGGATATGTTGAATCATATGAAAGAGAGCTTGTTGGATATGGAGAATCATATGAAATAAAGCTTGTTGGATATGGAGAATCATATGAAAGAGAGCTTGTTGGATATGGAGAATCATATGAAAGATAGCATGTTGGATATGGAGAATCATATGAAAGATAGCTTGTTGGATATGGAGAATCATATGAAAGATAGCTTGTTGATATGGAGAATCATATGAAAGATAGCTTGTTGGATATGGAGAATCATATGAAAGAAAGTTTGTTCGATATGGAGAATCATATGAAATACAGCTTGTTGGATATGGAGAATCATATGAAAGATAGCTTGTTGATATGGAGAATCATCTGAAAGACAACTTGTTGGATATGGAGAATCATCTGAAGGAAAGTTTGTTGGATATGGAGAATCATATGAAATACAGCTTGTTGGATATGGAGAATCATATGAAAGATAGCTTGTTGATATGGAGAATCATCTGAAAGACAGCTTGTTGGATATGGAGAATCATCTGAAGGAAAGTTTGTTGGATATGGAGAATCATATGAAAGATAGCTTGTTGGATAGGGAGAATCATATGAAAGATATGGAGAATCATATGAAAGATAGCTTGTTGGATATGGAGAATCATCTGAACGATAACTTGTTGGATATGGAGAATCATCTGAAAGATATGAAGAATCATATGAAAGATAGCTTGTTGCATATGGAGAATGATCTGAACGATAGCTTGTTGGATATGGAGAATCATATTAAATACAGCTTGTTGGATATCGAGAATCATATGAAAGATAGCTTGTTGATATGGAAAATCATCTGAAAGACAGCTTGTTGGATATGGAGAATCATATGAAAGATAGCTTGTTGGATAGGGAGAATCATATGAAAGATAGCTTGTTGGATATGGAGAATCATCTGAACGATATGGAGAATCATATGAAAGATAGCTTGTTGGATATGGAGAATCATCTGAAAGATATGGAGAATCATATGAAAGACAGCTTGTTGGATATGGAGAATCATATGAAAGATAGCTTGTTGGATATGGAGAATCATCTGAACGATAGCTTGTTGATATGGAGAATCATCTGAACGATAGCTTGTTGGATATGGAGAATCATATGAAAGATAGCTTGTTGGATATGGAGAATCATCTGAACGATAGCTTGTTGATATGGAGAATCATATGAAAGATAGCTTGTTGGATATGGAGAATCATCTGAACGATAGCTTGTTGGATATGGAGAATCATATGAAAGAGAGCTTGTTGGATATGGAGAATCATATGAAAGACAGCTTGTTGGATTGGGGAGAATCATATGAAAGATATGGAGAATCATATGAAAGATAGCTTGTTGGATATGGAGAATCATCTGAACGATAACTTGTTGGATATGGAGAATCATCTGAAAGATATGAAGAATCATATGAAAGATAGCTTGTTGCATATGGAGAATGATCTGAACGATAGCTTGTTGGATATGGAGAATCATCTGAAAGATATGAAGAATCATATGAAAGATAGCTTGTTGCATATGGAGAATGATCTGAACGATAGCTTGTTGGATATGGAGAATCATATTAAATACAGCTTGTTGGATATCGAGAATCATATGAAAGATAGCTTGTTGATATGGAGAATCATCTGAAAGACAGCTTGTTGGATATGGAGAATCATATGAAAGATAGCTTGTTGGATAGGGAGAATCATATGAAAGATAGCTTGTTGGATATGGAGAATCATCTGAACGATATGGAGAATCATATGAAAGATAGCTTGTTGGATATGGAGAATCATCTGAAAGATATGGAGAATCATATGAAAGACAGCTTGTTGGATATGGAGAATCATATGAAAGATAGCTTGTTGGATATGGAGAATCATCTGAACGATAGCTTGTTGATATGGAGAATCATCTGAACGATAGCTTGTTGGATATGGAGAATCATATGAATGATAGCTTGTTGATATGGAGAATCATCTGAACGATAGCTTGTTGATATGGAGAATCATATGAAAGATAGCTTGTTGGATATGGAGAATCATCTGAACGATAGCTTGTTGGATATGGAGAATCATATGAAAGAGAGCTTGTTGGATATGGAGAATCATATGAAAGACAGCTTGTTGGACATGGAGAATCATATGAAAGACAGCTTGTTGGATATGGAGAATCATATGAAAGATATGGAGAATCATATGAAAGATAGCTTGTTGGATATGGAGAATCATATGAAAGATATGGAGAATCATATGAAATACAGCTTGTTGGATATGGAGAATCATATGAAAGATAGCTTGTTGATATGGAGAATCATATGAAAGATATGGAGAATCATATGAAAGATAGCTTGTTGCATATGGAGAATCATCTGAACGATAGCTTGTTGGATATGGAGAATCATATGAAAGATAGCTTGTTGGAAATGAAGAATCATATGAAAGACAGCTTGTTGGATATGAGGAATCATATGAAAGATAGCTTGTTGGATATGGAGAATCATCTGAACGATAGCTTTTTGGATATGGAGAATCATCTGAACGATAGCTTGTTGATATGGAGAATCATCTGAACGATAGCTTGTTGGATATGGAGAATCATCTGAAAGAGAGCTTGTTGGATATGGAGAATCATATGAAAT
>NW_025757160.1:0-5830 GCF_021184085.1 Oncorhynchus gorbuscha
GAAAAAGTGGCACCATGTGTATCACTAAAGAGAGAACTATAGTGGCAAAGACATCAGAAATAACTAATAAAAAAAGGAAACGCGGCCGTGTTCATCAGGCAAACAGAAACGTTTCTCATTGGACCCGTCTAGAGTCAGTCATATTCAATAGGAACCAAATGTTGCAAAAATGGTTTGCTACGGTGAATAGGACCCAGGTGAGTGGCAGGTATTCCCCTTCCTGTTTCAGTTCTGTTTTCATCCGTTTCGTACCCAATGAACACGACCCAGCTATCCAGTCAGTCACACTAACCTGCGAACATCTTGGTGAAGTCGGCGCTGTCCATGGTCATGACCACGTCAGCTTTGACTGGGGGTTCTCCACTACCCGCACTGCCCCCCCCGTTCTTCATGTCTATGAACCACACTCCTGCATGCTCACCTGGAACACAGACACACTACTAAAGCCTCCCCTTCACAACAACTAAAGATGGAGCCTAATGGACAGTCAAACATCACAAAATAATGACTTTCAGAGTTGCCTGCGTTGTCCACAGAGTGTAATGAAACAGGGGAGTAGGGGAAGTGATGAAACAGGGGAAGTGATGAAACAGGGGAGTAGGGGAAGTGATGAAACAGGGGAGTAGAGGAAGTGATGAAACAGGGGAAGTGATGAAACAAGGGAGTAGAGGAAGTGATGAAACAAGGGAGTAGAGGAAGTGATGAAACAGGGGAGTAGAGGAAGTGATGAAACAAGGGAGTAGAGGAAGTGATGAAACAGGGGAGTAGAGGAAGTGATGAAACAGGGGAGTAGAGGAAGTGATGAAACAGGGGAAGTGATGAAACAAGGGAGTAGAGGAAGTGATGAAACAGGGGAGTAGAGGAAGTGATGAAACAGGGGAAGTGATGAAACAAGGGAGTAGAGGAAGTGATGAAACAGGGGAAGTGATGAAACAGGGGAAGTGATGAAACAAGGGAGTAGAGGAAGTGATGAAACAGGGGAAGTGATGAAACAGGGGAGTAGGGGAAGTGATGAAACAGGGGAGTAGGGGAAGTGATGAAACAGGGGAGTAGGGGAAGTGATGAATGGCTTCTTATCCACAGAGGACTGACCTCTTAAAAACACACCTGATTCAACTACTAATGTTTTGAAGTTTAGGATTAGTTGAAATCAGGTGTTTCCTGGTTGGTAAGAACCAAAGCCTGTAGATATGATTGGACCCCCCTTGTTATGATGAATAATAATGATCTGTTTATTTGAATAACTTCAGGTGAGGTGACGATAATCTTACATAAGAAATGTTTGTAAGTTAACATTTGGAAATGAATAAAAAGGTATTATTTAAAGGGGTGGTATTATGTAAAGGGGTGGTATTATTTAAAGGGGTGGTATTATGTAAAGGGGTGGTATTATGTAAAGGGGTGGTATTGTGTAAATGGTATGTAAGGGGTGGTGACCTCTTTGTGTAAAGGGGTGGTATTGTGTAAAGGGGTGGTATTATGTAAAGGGGTGGTATTACCCGTAAAGGGTGGTATTATTTAAAGGGGTGGTATTATGTAAAGGGGTGGTATTATCCAAAGGACCCATTATTTAAAGGGTTGTGTTGCATTCTTTAAGAGGGGTGGTACATTATTTAAAGGGGTGGTATTATGTATGGGGTGGTATTATTTAAAGGGGTGGTATTATGTAAAGTTTTGAAGGTATTATGTAAAGGTGTTTCCTGGTATTATGAAAAAGGGGTGGTATTGTGTAAAGGGGTGGTATTATGTAAAGGTGGTATTATTAAAGGGGTGGTATTATTTAAAGGTGGTATTATTTAAAGGGGTGGTATTATTTAAAGGGGTGGTATTATTTAAAGGGGTGGTATTATTTGGAACAGCCATGGGGCTTAAAGGGTACACTCAGTAACCATTAAACACAGTCCGGAATTATTTTAAATCAAATATTTTCTTTAAAAATACATTTTAAGTGATAAAATTAAAGATGAGTCTCATGTGAAGTTATTCCACAGTACATGTTAGAAAAACATTTTAAGTTAGATTTTGTTGGGTTTAGTAGGTACACTTTCCTCAACACCTAGTTGGCAGTCCTAGGGTTGTGACAACATACCATCTATACTAGAGGTCGACCGATAATGATTTTTCAATGCCGATACAGATTAATTTATTTATTTGTAATAATGACAATTACAACAATACTGAATGAACACTTATTTTAACTTAATATAATACATCAATTAAATCAATTTAGCCTCAAATAAATAATGAAACATGTTCAATTTGGTTTAAATAATGCAAAAACAAAAGTTTCAACCTGACAGAGCTTGAGAGGATCTGCAGAGAAGGAGAGAAACTCCCCAAATACAGATGTGCCAAGCTTGTAGTGTCATACCCAATAAGACTCAAGGCTGAGTAAAGGGTCTGAATACTTATGGAAATGAATATGAAATGTTATTTTAATATAAATTAGCAATCATTTCTAATTCAGTTTTTGCTTTATCATTATGGGGTATTGTGATGTCATTATGGGGTATTGTGATGTCATTATGGGGTATTGTGATGTCATTATGGGGTATTGTGATGTCATTATGGGGTATTGTGATGTCATTATGGGGTATTGTGATGTCATTATGGGGTATTGTGATGTCATTATGGGGTATCGTGATGTCATTATGGGGTATTGTGATGTCATTATGGGGTATTGTGATGTCATTATGGGGTATTGTGTGTAGATTGAGGGGAGAAAAAAACAATTTGATATTATTATGATCTTCTCCTAAAATAAGTATTACAAACATTCATACAACGCTGAAAACAGGTTTCTTACCAGACAGGTCGAATTTGTAGACTCCTCCAGTGGATTTGACAATGTCCGGGTTGAGGACTCCTTGATGATATTGAATGTTTCTGCTATGGGCCCACTGGTAGCAGCTGCGTGGTCACCCTTAACCACTGGGATGACAACCTGATCCCCCATGTTCTGCATCAGAGCCTCAGCCTCATCCAGGAAGAAGTCTGGGAGCAGTGCATTACCTGTGAGAGACACACTGTTAGCATAACCAACGACGACTGGCCACCCCTCAGAGCCTAGTTCCTCTTTAGGTTTCCTCCTTTCCGTTTCTTAGTCACTGTGCGTCTGCATCATTGCCTCTTGGGGTTTTAGGGTAAAAATGGGACAACATCACCTCTCCACTGCGGACGACACAACCACACCTCTCCTCTGCGGACGACACAACCACACCTCTCCTCTGCGGACGACACAACCACACCTCTCCTCTGCGGACGACACAACCACACCTCTCCTCTGCGGACGACACAACCACACCTCTCCTCTGCGGACGACACAACCACACCTCTCCTCTGCGGACGACACAACCACACCTCTCCTCTGCGGACGACACAACCACACCTCTCCTCTGCGGACGACACAACCACACCTCTCCTCTGCGGACGACACAACCACACCTCTCCTCGGCGGACGACACAACCACACCTCTCCTCGGCGGACGACACAACCACACCTCTCCTCGGCGGACGACACAACCACACCTCGGCGGACAACACAACCACACCTCGGCGGACAACACAACCACACCTCGGCGGACAACACAACCACACCTCGGCGGACAACACAACCACACCTCGGCGGACAACACAACCACACCTCGGCGGACAACACAACCACACCTCGGCGGACAACACAACCACACCCGGCGGACAACACAACCACACCTCGGCGGACAACACAACCACACCTCGGCGGACAACACAACCACACCTCGGCGGACAACACAACCACACCTCGGCGGACAACACAACCACACCTCGGCGGACAACACAACCACACCTCGGCGGACAACACAACCACACCTCGGCGGACAACACAACCACACCTCTGCGGACAACACAACCACACCTCTGCGGACAACACAACCACACCTCTGCGGACAACACAACCACACCTCGGCGGACAACACAACCACACCTCGGCGGACAACATAACCACACCTCGGCGGACAACATAACCACACCTCGGCGGACAACATAACCACACCTCGGCGGACAACATAACCACACCTCGGCGGACAACATAACCACACACCTTAAAACAGTTGAAGATGTTGGGGTGGAGGGGAAGAGGTTATAAACTGACATGTTTAAACAGTTGAAGATGTTGGGGTGGAGGGGAAGAGGTTATAAACTGACATGTTTAAACAGTTGAAGATGTTGGGGTGCAGGGAAGAGGTTATAAACTGACATGTTTAAACAGTTGAAGATGTTGGGGTGGAGGGGAAGAGGTTATAAACTGACATGTTTAAACAGTTGAAGATGTTGGGGTGGAGGGGAAGAGGTTATAAACTGACATGTTTAAACAGTTGAAGATGTTGGGGTGGAGGGGAAGAGGTTATAAACTGACATGTTTAAACAGTTGAAGATGTTGGGGTGGAGGGGAAGAGGTTATAAACTGACATGTTTAAACAGTTGAAGATGTTGGGGTGGAGGGGAAGAAGTTATAAACTGACATGTTTAAACAGTTGAAGATGTTGGGGTGGAGGGAAGAGGTTATAAACTGACATGTTTAAACAGTTGAAGATGTTGGGGTGGAGGGGAAGAGGTTATAAACTGACATGTTTAAACAGTTGAAGATGTTGGGGTGGAGGGGAAGAGGTTATAAACTGACATGTTTAAACAGTTGAAGATGTTGGGGTGGAGGGGAAGAGGTTATAAACTGACATGTTTAATTATTTTAAGACGGTCATATTATAGATGATTTAGCCATTTGGTTTAGAATTATAGGTATAAAACTAAATATATATATATATAATATATAAAAATACATATTTGATAATATTGAATGGCCTTTAGTACCAAATCCCATAGAAACACATTGAAATGACATTCATAAATAGCAACAAGAAAGGAAGAAAGACGAGTCAAAACATACATAAGGAAGAAAGACGAGTCAAAACATACATAAGGAAGAAAGACGAGTCAAAACATACATAAGGAAGAAAGACGAGTCAAAACATACGGGTTGGAAGTGTCTGTCCGAAATCTAGGAGATATAAGAAAGCTCAGGAAACAAACTGTATGTAATTGTATCTGGTGGGGGGGGCACAAAACTACATCAATACTTCCATTCATTTTCTTTAAAACTGGTACCCGGTTTCCTTCAGACGAGGGCTGTGGCACGTGTGGGGGTCGTAGAGGAGGTCATATTAGTTTATGGGCAGGCCTATTTCTCGTGGAACGATCCAACGGTCTGACAAATACCGCTGCAGCTCGGCCAACTTCCACCGCAGATCCATCCAATGAAATAAACATCTCTTATCTTAAAACTGACTGATTCAGACGGTGATTATATTGACCCACCAGCGCCTCTGGGGGGGGGATTACTGTATCAGGCTGTTTTATACCTGTGACGTACCTGCGTTAATTAAACCTCACGTCACCGTGCACGTACCTGCGTTAATTAAACCTCACGTCTCCGTGCACGTACCTGCGTTAATTAAACCTCACGCCACCGTGCACGTACCTGCGTTAACTAAACCTCACGTCACCGTGCACGTACCTGCGTTACCTAAACCTCACGCCACCGCACGCATCTACGCTAATTAAACCTCACGCCACCGCACGCATACCTGCGTTAACTAAACCTCACGCCACCGCACGCACTCTGCGCGTAACTAAACCTCACGCCACCGCACGCATCTCGCGTTAATTAAACCTCACGTCGCCGTGCACGCACCTGCGCGTAAACCTCACGCACACGCCGCGCACGTTCCTGCGTTAACTAAACCTCTCACGTCGCCGTGCACGTACCTGCGTTAATTAAACCTCACGTCGCCGC
>NW_025757161.1:0-5828 GCF_021184085.1 Oncorhynchus gorbuscha
AGAGAGAGGAGGGAGAGGGGCAGGCAGTGAGGTAGAGACGAGAGAAGAGGGAGGAGGGGCAGGCAGTGAGGTAGAGGAGAGAGGAGGGAGAGAGGGGCAGGCAGTGAGGTGAGAGAGCAGAGAAGAGGGAGAGAGAGGGCAGGCAGATGAGAGTAGAGAGAGAGAGAGAGAGGGCAGGGAGTGAGGGAGAGAGAGAGAGGAGGAGAGAGGGAGCAGGCAGGTGAGGGAGAGAGAGAGGAGGAGAGGGGCAGGCAGTGAGGTAGAGAGAGAGAGAGAGGGAGAGAGAGGGCAGGCAGTGAGGTAGAGACAGAGAGAGAGGGAGGAGAGGGGCAGGCAGTGAGGTAGAGAGAGAGGAGGGAGGAGAGGGGCAGGCAGTGAGGTAGAGACAGAGAGAGAGGGAGAGGGGCAGGCAGTGAGGTAGAGAGAGAGGAGGGAGGAGAGGGGGCAGGCAGTGAGGTAGAGAGAGAGAGGAGGGAGAGAGGGGCAGGCAGTGAGGTAGAGGCGAGAGAGGAGGAAGGCAGGCAGTGAGGTAAGAGACAGAGAGAGAAAGGGGGGCAGGCAGTGAGGTAGAGAGAGAGAGAGAGGAGGGAGGAGGAGAGGGGCAGGCAGTGAGGTAGAGAGAGAGAGAGAGAGAGAGAGGGAGGAGGAGAGGGGCAGGCAGTGAGGTAGAGAGAGAGAGAGAGAGAGGAGGGAGGGCAGGCAGTGAGGTGAGGCGAGGAGGAGGAGGGAGGGGCAGGCAGTGAGGTAGGGGAGCGGGGAGAGGGAGGGAGGGAGAGGGGCAGGCAGTGAGGTAGAGACAGAGAGAAGGAGGGAGGAGAGGGCTGGGCAGTGAGGTAGAGAGAGAGAGGGAGGGAGGAGGGAGGGGGCAGGCAGTGAGGTAGAGAGAGAGAGGGAGGAGAGGGGCAGGCAGTGAGGTAGAGAGAGAGGGAGGGAGGAGAGGGGCAGGCAGTGAGGTAGAGAGAGAGAGAGAGGAGGAGAGGGGGCAGGCAGTGAGGTAGCGAGAGAGGGAGGAGGAGAAGGGGCAGGCAGTGAGGTAGAGACAGAGAGGAGAAGAGAGAGGGCAGGGCAGGTAGAGAACAGAGACAGAGAAGAGGGAGGAGAGGGGGCCGGAGAGGGGTAGGAGAGAGGAGGAAGCAGAGAAGAGGGCAGGCAGTGAGGTAGAGAGGAGGAGGAGAGGGAACCGACAGCGAGGTAGAGAGAGAGAAGGAGGGAGGAGGGCCCCGGCAGTGAGGAGTAGAGAAGAGGAGGAGGAGAGGGGCAGGCAGTGAGGGTAGAGAAGAGGAGGAGGGAGGAGAGGGGCAGGCAGTGAGGGTAGAGAGAGAGAGGAGGAGAGGGAGGAGAGGGGCAGGCAGTGGTGGGGAGGCGGAGGGAGGGAGGGGAGAGGGGCAGGCAGTGAGGGTAGAGACAGAGAGAAGGGGCAGGCAGTGAGGTAGAGAGAGAGAGAGAGGAGGGAGGAGAGGGGCAGGCAGTGGAGTAGAGAGAGAGAGAGGAGGGAGGAAGGCAGGCAGTGAGGTAGAGACAGAGAGAGAGGGAGGAGAGGGGCAGGCAGTGAGGTAGAGAGAGAGGAGGGAGGAGAGGGGCAGGCAGTGAGGTAGAGAGAGAGAGGAGGGAGGAGGAGGGGGGCAGGCGAGGTAGAGAGGAGAGAGGAGGGAGGAGAGGGGCCGGCAGTGAGGTAGAGAGAGAGAGAGGGAGGAGAGGGGCTGGCAGTGAGGTAGAGAGAGAGAGAGGGAGGAGAAGGGGCAGGCAGTGAGGTAGAGAGAGAGAGGAGGGAGGAGAGGGGCCGGCAGTGAGGTAGAGAGAGAGAGGAGGGAGGAGAGGGGCCGGCAGTGAGGTAGAGAGAGAGAGGAGGGAGGAGAGGGGCAGGCAGTGAGGTAGAGAGAGAGAGGGAGGGAGGAGAGGGGCCAGGCAGTGAGGTAGAGAGAGAGAGAGAGGGAGGAGGGGCAGGCAGTGAGGTAGAGAGAGAGAGGAGGGAGAGAGGGGAGGGAGGAGAGAGGGGGCAGGCAGTGGAGGAGAGAGAGAGAGAGAGAGAGAGGGAGGGAGGGAGGGGCAGGCAGGAGGGAGAGAGAGAGAGAGAAGAGATGGAAGTCACGGTCACGTTGTAATAGAGCTCAACACACTATACTGTACAGACCCTCCTCTACAGCCCCTCTCCCTGTAGTATACTACCTAGTAGAATCAACTAATGCCCCTGGTTTTCCAGCACATGTTGAGGTAATTGCCTAGGCATGTTAGTATTGATCATGTGGGAGGAAGGCTGAAGCAGAGGGCTTTATAAAGCATCCCCAGCAGATTGACAGGAGAGCCTCTCTCTCACACTGCACTGCTCAGGTTGTGGCCTATGTACTAGGATATACCTCCCACTCACTGCACTGCTCAGGTTGTGGCCTATGTGCTAGGATATACCTCCCACTCACTGTACTGCTCAGGTTGTGGCCTATGTATTAGGATATACCTCCCACTCACTGCACTGCTCAGGTTGTGGCCTATGTACTAGGATATACCTCCCACTCACTGCACTGCTCAGGTTGTGGCCTATGTGTTAGGATATACCTCCCACTCACTGCACTGCTCAGGTTGTGGCCTATGTATTAGGATATACCGGTAGTTGTTTGGGCTAAATTATAGGTGGGCTATTACATGTACAGTAATCTGTAAGATGCTCTGACAGTTGGTGCTTAAAGCTAGTGAGAGATAAGTGTTTCCAGTTTCGTTTTTGCAGTTAAGTTCAGTGCTGGCAGCAGAGAGCCTGGAAGGAGGAGACGGTAAAGAAAGAATTGGTTTTGGGGGTGACCAGAGAGATATACCTGCTGGAGCGTGTGCTACAGGTGGGAGATGCTATGGTGACCAGCGAGCTGAGATAAGGGGACTTTACCTAGCAGGGTCTTGTAGATGACATGGAGCCAGTGGGTTTTGGCGACGAGTATGAGCGAGGGCCAGCCAACGGGCGTACAGGTGGCAATGGTGGGTAGTATGGGGCTTTGGTGACAAAACGGATTGCACTGTGATAGACTGCATCCAATTTGTTGGTAGGGTATTGGAGGCTATTTTGTAAATGACATCGCCAAAGTGTCGAGGATTGGTAGGATGGGCAGTTTTACAAGGGTATGTTTGGCAGCATGGTGAAGGATGCTTTGTTGCGAAAATAGGAAGCCAATTCTAGATTTAACTTTGGATTGGAGATGTTTGATATGGGTCTGGAAGGAGAGTTTACAGTCTAAACAGACACCTAAGTATTTGTAGTTGTCCACGTATTCAGAGCCATCCAGAGTAGTGATGTTGGACAGGCGGGTAGGTGCAGGTAGCGATTGGTTGAAGAGCATGCATTTAGTTTTACTTGTATTTAAGAGCAATTGGAGGCCATGGAAGGATAGTTGTATGGCATTGAAGCTTGCCTGGAGGGTTGTTAACACAGTGACCAAAAAAGGGCCGGAAGTATACAGAATGGTGTCGTCTGCGTAGAGGTGGATCAGAGACTCACCAGCAGCAAGAGCGACCTCATTGATGTATACAGAGAAGAGAGTCGGTCCAAGAATTGAACCCTGTGGCACCCCATAGAGACTGCCAGAGGTCCGGACAGCAGACCCTCCGATTTGACACACTGAACTCTATCAGAGAAGTAGTTGAGTAGAACCAGAGGAGACAATCATTTGAGAAACCAAGGCTGTCGAGTCTGCCGATGAGGATGTGGTGATTGACAGAGTCGAAAGCCTTGGCCAGATCAATGAATACGGCTGCACAGTAATGTTTCTTATCGATGGCGGTTAAGATATCGTTTAGGACCTTGAGCGTGGCTGAGGTGCACCCATGACCAGCTCTGAAACCAGATTGCATAGCAGAGAAGGTATGGTGAGATTCGAAATGGTCAGTAATCTGTTTGTTGACTTGGCTTTCGAATACCTTAGAAAGGCATGGTAGGATAGATATAGGTCTGTAGCAGTTTGGGTCAAGAGTGTCCCCCCCTTTGAAGAGGGGGATGACCGCAGCTGCTTTCCAATCTTTGGGAATCTCAGACGACACGAAAGAGAGGTTGAACAGGCTAGTAATAGGGGTGGCAACAATTTCGGCAGATAATTTTAGAAACAAAAGGGTCCAGATTGTCTAGCCCGGCTGATTTGTAGGGGTCCAGATTTTGCAGCTCTTTCAGAACATCAGCTGAATGGATTTGGGAGAAGGAGAAATGGGAAGGCTTGGGAGAGTTGCTGTTGGGGTGCAGTGCTGTTGACCGGGGTAGGAGTAGCCAGGTGGAAAGCATGGCCAGCCGTAGAAAAATGCTTATTGAAATTCTCAATTATGGTGGATTTTACAGTGGTGACAGTGTTTCCTATCTTCAGTGCAGTGGGCAGCTGGGAGGAGGTGTTCTTATTCTCCATGGACTTTACAGTGTCCCAGAACTTTTTGAGTTAGTGTTACAGGAAGCAAATTTCTGCTTGAAAAAGCTAGCCTTGGCTAGCTTTGATGCTATATTATCGCCCCCAGAAACCTCCTTTACTCTCTGTTCCAGGCGTTCTAGACGACCAATTCTTATTGCTTTTAGCCGCACCCTTATTCTACTCCTCCTATGTTCCTCTGGCGATGTAGAGGTGAATCCAGGCCCTGCAGTGCCTAGCTCCACTCCTATTCCCAGGCGCTCTCTTTGACGACTTCTGTAACCGTAACAGCCTTGGTTTCATGCATGTTAACATTAGAAGCCTCCTCCCTAAGTTTGTTCTATTCACTGCTTTAGCACACTCTGCCAACCTGGATGTTCTAGCTGTGTCTGAATCCTGGCTTAGGAAGACCACCAAAAATTCAGAAATTTTAATTCCAAACTACAACATTTTCAGACAAGATAGAACTGCCAAAGGGGGCGGAGTTGCAATCTACTGCAGAGATAGCCTGCAGAGTTTGTCATACTATCCATACTATCCAGGTCTGTGCCCAAACAATTCGAGCTTCTACTTTTAAAAATCCCCTTTCCAGAAACCAGTCTCTCACCTTTGCCGCTTGTTATAGACCCCCTCAGCCCCCAGTTGTGCCATGGACACCATAGGTGAATTGATCACCCCATCTATCTTCAGAGTTCGTACTGTTAGGTGACCTAAACTGGGACCTGCTTAACACCCGGCCATCTTACAATCTAAGCTAGATGCCCTCAATCTCAATCAAATTATCAAGGAACCTACCAAGTACAACCCTAAATCCTTAACCATGGGCACCCTTTTAGATATCATCCTGACCAACCTGCCCTCTAAATACACCTCTGCTGTCTTCAAACAGGATCTCAGAGATCACTGCCTCATTGCCGGAGTCCGTACTGGGTTCGTGGTGAAACGACCACCCCTCATCACTGTCAAACGCTCCTTAAAACACTTCAGCAAGCAGGCCTTTCTAATCGACCTGGCCGGGTATCCTGGAAGGATATTGACCTCATCCCGACAGTAGAGGATGCCTGGTTGCTCTTAAAGTGCTTTCATCTCCATCTTAAATAAGCATGACCCGCTCAAAAATGTAGAACTAAGAACAGATATAGCCCATGGTTCACCCCAGACTTGACTGCCCTTGACCAGCACAAAAACATCCTGTGGCATTCTGCATTCTGCACCCGCGATATGCAACTTTTCAGGGAAGTCGGGAACCAATATACTCAGTCAGTTAGGAAGCGAAGGCCAGCTTTTTTCAAACAGAAATTTGCTGTAGCACAAATTCCAAAAGTTTTGGGACACTGTAAAGTCCATGGAGAATAAGAGCACCTCCTCCCAGCTGCCACTGCACTGAGGATAGGAAACACTGTCACCACCGATAAATCTACGATAATCACATTTTTACACAGCTGGCCATGCTTTCCACCT
>NW_025757162.1:0-5828 GCF_021184085.1 Oncorhynchus gorbuscha
AGTCCCGATATCGGAAAGAATATATTTTCGTTAGGTACCACGTGTTACAACAACAGATGCAGCAGTTTCACTAACACAACAATATTCCCTCAGCAACAGGAAATGTGACTTGTTATGTAGATTCATATTATACAATTATTTTTAAGCATTTGAATACACTTCATGGCTGCATTTCTTGCTCTGCAGTAAAATTCATGCAACAACAGGAGGATCAAATTAACATATGCATCTTAAACAGAAAGCAGGAACCTTGTTGTTGTTGAAACTTGTATGACTGTGTACACTGGTCTAGCTGTGACCTGACTTCAGCTTAGCCGTGGTGCCACTGGCGCAATGGATACGTGTCTGACTACGGATCAGAATATTCTAGGTTCAACTCCTGGCTGTCTCAATACTTTGTTTAATTGACTGAAATCAAGCAGGGAATGATACTGTATTAAAAAGATGTAGCTTTTAAATCAAACAGGCATAATGTCAACATTTAAGGAATTTGTCTGTGATGTGTATTTTAAGTATTTGTCTTCCCATATGGTCTGGCCGGTTAGGATTCTGATTTTCACCCAGGTGGCCCGTGTTCAACTCCCGGTATGGGAAAGAATATCTTGTCATTAGATGCGCACTTGTGTAACAACAGATGCAGTAGTTTCTCACAACACAACAATATTCACTCAGCAACAGGAAATGTGACATGTCATGTAGATTCAAATTATATAATTTTTTTTAAACGTTGAATACACTTCATGGCTGCATTTCTTGTTCTGCAGTAAATTCATGCAGCAACAGGAGGATCAAATTAATATATGCATCTGAAACAGAAAACCAAGGAACCTTGTTGTTGAGAGGCCTTTATGACTGTGTACACTTGTCTTGCTGGTGACCTGACTTCAGCTTAGACGTGGGGCCAGTGGCGCAATGGATACGTGTCTGACTACGGATCAGAAGATTCTAGGTTCGACTCTGGCTGGCTCAATACTTTATTTAATTGACTTAAATCAGGCTGGAAATGATACTGTATACCTTTCAGTGCTTCTGGCTGTTCTCACTTCAAACACATTTTACACAGTTTCATCTGGACATTCCCCAACATCTCTGAGAAAAAAAGATGTAGCTTTTTAAATCCAACAGGCATAATGTCAACATTTAAAGATTTGTCTGTGATGTGTATTTTAAGTATGTTTCTTCCCATATGGTCTAGCAGTTAGGATTCCTGCTTTTCACCCAGGTGCGGGTTCAACTCCCGGCGCTGGGAAGAATATCTTTGGTGTGGTGCGCGCGTGCAACAACAGATAAGCAGTTTCTCACAACACAACAATATTCTCTCAGCAACAGGAAGAGTCATGTAGATTCAAATTATACAAGGCTTTTTAAACGTTTGAATACACTTCATGGCTGCATTTCTTGCTCTACAGTAAAATTCATGCAACAACAGGAGGATCAAATTAACATATGCATCTGAAACCGAAAACCAAGGAACCTTGTTTTTGACAGACGCTATGACTGTGTACATTGGTCTAGCTGTGACCTGACTTCAGCTTAGGCGTGGGGCCAGTGTTGCAATGGATAACGTGTCTGAATACGGATAAGAAGATTCTAGGTTCGACTCCTGGCTGGCTCAATACTTTGTTTAATCGACTGAAATCAAGCTGGGAATGATACTGTATACCTTTCAGTGCTTCTGGCTGTTCTCACTTCAAACACATTTTAGACAGATTTCATCTGGACATTCCCCAACATCTCTGGCCAGGTTCAACTCCCGGTATGGGAAAGAATATATTTTCTTTAGGTACCCACTTGTGTAACAACAGATGCAGCAGTTTCTCACAACACAACAATATTCCCTAAGCAACAGGAAATGTGACTTGTTATGTAGATTGAAATTATACAAGGCTTTTTAAACGTTGAATACACTTCATGGCTGCATTTCTTGCTCTGCAGTAAAATTCATGCAACAACAGGAGGATCAAATGAAGATATGCATCTGAAACAGAAAACCAAGGAACTTTTTGTTGACAGACGCCATGACTGTGTACACTGTTCTAGCTGTGACCTGACTTCAGTTTAAACGTGGGGCCAGTGGTGCAATGGATAACGTGTCTGACTACGGATCAGAAGATTCTAGGTTCGACTCCTGGCTGGCTCAATACTTTATTTAATTGACTGAAATCAAGCTGGGAATGATACTGTATACCTTTCAGTGCTTCTGGCTGTTCTCACTTCAAACACATTTTAGACAGATTTCATCTGGACATTCCCCAACATCTCTGAGAAAAAAGATGTAGTTTTTTTGAATCCAACAGGCATAATATCAACATTTAAAGATTTGTCTGTGATGTGTATTTTAAGTATGTGTCTACCCATATGGTCTAGCGGTTAAGATTCCTGGTTTTCACCCAGGTGTCCCGAGGTTCAACTCCCAGTATGGGAAATAATATATTTTTCGTTAGGTACACACTTGTGCATAGGCATAATGTCAACATTTAAAGATTTGTCTGTGATGTGTTCAACTTATGGGAAAGAATATCTTGTCTTCCCATATGGTCAAAAGTGGTTCAGAACACAACAGTATTCCCTGGAAATTTAAATTTTAGGTGATTCAAATTATACAAGGGTTCGTTGAATAGGATTCTCCAGGTGGTATGGGAAAGAATATATTTTTGTAAGGTACCCACTTGTGTAACAACAGATGCAGCAGTTTCTCACAACACAACAATATTCCCTCAGCAACAGGAAATGTGACTTGTTATGTAGATTCAAATTATACAAGGCTTTTTAAACGTTGAATAGATTCCTGGTTTTTCACCCAGGTGGCCAGGGTTCAACTCGGTATAAGAAAGAATAACAGGTGCACTTGTGTAACAACAGATGCAGTTTCACAAAAACAATATTCCCTCCAGCAACAGGAAATGTGACATGTCATGTAGATTCAAATTATACAAGGCTTTTTAAACGTTGAATTCACTTAATGGCTGCATTTCTTGCTCTGCAGTAAAATTCATGCAACAACAGGAGGATCAAATTAAGATATGCATCTGAAACAGAAAACCAAGGAACCTTGTTGTTGACAGACGCCATGACTGTGTACACTGGTCTAGCTGTGACCTGACTTCAGTTTAGATGTGGGTCCAGTGGCGAAATGGATAATGTGTCTGACTACGGATCAGAAGATTCCAGGTTTGACTCCTGGCTGGCTCAATACTTTATTTAATTGACTGAAATCAAGCTGGGAATGATACTGTATAACTTTCAGTGCTTCTGGCTGTTCTCACTTTTAAACACATTTTAGACGGATTTCATCTGGACATTCCCCAACATCTCTGAGAAAAAAGATGTAGTTTTTTGAATCCAACAGGCATAATGTCAACATTTAAAGATTTGTCTGTGATGTGTATTTTAAGTATATTTCTTCCCATATGGTCTATAGCGGTTAGGATTCCTGGTTTTCACCCAGGTGGCCCGGTTCAACTCCGGTATGGGAAAGAATATATTTTCATTAGGTACCCACTTGTGTAACAACAGATGCAGCAGTTTCACACAACACAAAAATATTCCCTCATCAACAGGAAATGTGACATGTTATGTAGATTCAAATTATATAAGTTTTTTAAACGTTGAATACACTTCATGGCTGCATTTCTTGCTCTGCAGTAAAATTCATGCAACAACAGGAGGATCAAATTAACATATGCATCTGAAACAGAAAACCAAGGAACCTTGTTTTTGAGAGACGCTTGGTGACTGTGTACACTGGTCTAGCTGTGACCTGACTTCATCTTAGACGTGGTGCCAGTGGCGCAATGGATAACTGCTCTAACTACAGATTAGAAGATTCCCAGGTCTGACTCCTGGCTGCCTCAATAGTTTATTTAATTGACTGAAATCAAGCAGGGAATGATACTGTATTAAAAAAGATTTCAGCATTTTTGAGAAAAATATCTTTTGAAAACAGGCATAATGTCAACATTTAAAGATTTGACTGTGATGTGTATTTTAAGTATGTGTTTTCCCATATGGTCCGGTAAGGATTCCTGGTTTTCACCCAGGTGGTCTGGGAAAGCGGTAAGTACCCACTTTGTAAAGAACAGATGGTTTTAAGAACAGGTGGCCAGGATTCGGGTTCAACTCAACCAGGAGGAGATCAAATTAAGACATGGGAAAGAATATATTTTCGTTTTCACCCACAACTCTTCCACTCTGTGTAAGAACAGATGCAGCAGTTTCTCACAACACAACAGTATTCCCTAAGCAACAGGAAATGTTAAATTTTATGTAGATTCAAATTATACAAGGGTTTTTAAACGTTGAATAGGATTCCTGGTTTTCACCCAGGTGCCCCGGGTTCAACTCCCGGTATGGGAAAGAATATATTTTCGTTAGGTACCCACTTGTGTAACAACAGATGCAGCAGTTTCTCACAACACAACAATATTCTCTCAGAAACAGGAAAAGTCATGTAGATTCAAATTATACAAGGCTTTTTTAAACTTTGAATACACTTCATGGCTGCATTTCTTGCTCTGCAGTAAAATTCATGCAACAACAGGAGGATCAAATTGCAGTGGTTTCACATAACACAACACTATTCCCTCAGCAACAGGAAATGTTAAATTTTATGTAGATTCAAATTATACAAGGGTTTTTAAACGTTGAATAGGATTCCTGGTTTTCACCCAGGTGGCGTAGGTTCAACTCCCGGTATAAGAAAGAATAACTTGTCGTTAGGTACGCACTTGTGTAACAACAGATGCAGCAGTTTCACAAAACAATATTCCCTCAGCAACAGGAAATGTGACATGTCATGTAGATTCAAATTATACAAGGCTTTTTAAACGTTGAATACACTTCATGGCTGCATGTCTTCCTCTGCAGTAAAATTAATGCAACAACAGGAGGATCAAATTAAGATATGCATCTGATACAGAAAACCAAGGAACCTTGTTGTTGACAGACGCTATGACTGTGTACACTGGTCTAGCTGTAACCTGACTTTACCTTAGACGTGGGGCCAGTGGCGCAATGGATAATGTGTCTGACTATGGATCAGTAGATTCTAGGTTCGACTCCTGGCTGCCTCATTATTATATTTAATTGACTGAAATCAAGCTGGGAATGATACTGTATACCTTTCAGTGCTTCTGGCTGTTGTCACTTCAAACACATTTTAGATGGATTTCATCTGGACATTCCCCAACATCTCTGAGAAAAAAAAAAAGATGATGCTGTTAAATCCAACAGGCATAATATCAACATTTAAAGATTTGTCTGTGATGTGTATTTTAAGTATGTGTCTTCCCATATGGTCTAGCAGTTAGGATTCCTGGTTTTCACCCAGGTGCCCTGGGTTCAGCTCCCGGTATGGGAAAGAATATCTTGTCGTTAGGTACGCACTTGTGTAACAACAGATGCAGCAGTTTCTCACAACTGTAACAATATTCCCTCAGCAACAGGAAATGTGACCATGTTATGTAGATTGAATTTATACAAGGCTTTTTAAACGTTGAATACACTTCATGGCTTCATTTCTTGCCCTGCAGTAAAATTCATGCAACAACAGGAGGATCAAATTAACATATGCATCTGAAACAGAAAACCAAGGAACTCAGCTTAGACGTGGGTGCCAGTGGCGCAATGGATAACGTGTCTGACTACGGATCAGAAGATTCCAGGTTTGACTCCTGGCTGGCTCAATACTTTGTTTAATTGACTGAAATCAAGCTGGGAATGATACTGTATACCTTTCAGTGCTTCTGGCTGTTCTCACTTCAAACACATTTTAGACGGATTTCATCTGGACATTCCCCAACATCTCTGAGAAAAAAGATGTAGCTTTT
>NW_025757163.1:0-5827 GCF_021184085.1 Oncorhynchus gorbuscha
GTTGTTATTAAGGCATTTGAAAGTTCACATGTTCCAGAATGCATTTCTCCCCAAAAATGCATTTTGAAGTAGTGATGTAGTGACGTATGACATATGCCTAGCTTCTTGAAACGGGTCACATATTCCAGTAGGAGTCACTGTTCAGGCAAGAATAGTTGCAATGTGGCTTCACATTTTATTTTAATAAACCTATTTATTTTGGTTGATGGCATGATGTTGAAAGAATGATGCTGCTTCAAACATAGCATTTTACTATCAGCATTGAAACAAGGTAAATATATAATCAATATATAATCATTTATAATTAAATATACATTTCTAATTTCATGGACCTCTATGTGGGCATCCAAGATGGCCACCAATATAATTTCAACCACCCAATATAGCGAGGAATATGATAAGTAAAATAAAAATGTTTTCTACCTGGAATTTTCTACGTAATTTCAAAATATACATAGCTCTGATGATTATGTTGGGGGTTAGATTGAAGTGTAACAACCTGATAGGCGGAGTTAAGTCAATGTATTTAGGTTGAAGTCGTACCCTAATTTCAATGTTTACAACGCTGGTTGAAATGAGATGAAAACCGCACTGGTTGAATACTTTTTTCAAATTACATTTAACATTTAAGTCATTTAGCAGACGCTCTTATCCAGAGCGACTTACAAATTGGTGCATTCACCTTATGACATCCAGTAGAACAGTCACTTTACAATAGTATTTTGCACGTTGATTCCACGTCATCATACATTGGCAAATTACGATTCAACCAGCGTGTGCCCAGTGGGTAGCGACTGTGTCTGGAGTTTTAGTTAAGTTAAGAGGAACTTTATTGTCCCCAAACTGAAATACCCTACAGTTGTAACGACATTCGTCTGTTGAATGAAGAGAGTCAGACCGAAATACAGCGTGTAGGTTACTCATGACTTTAATGAAGATAAATGCGGTACATGAAATAACTGAAGAAGAAAACAACAAGCGGAACGTGAACTAATTACAGCCTATCTGGTGACTAACACAGAGACAGGTACAATCACCCACAAAATACAACGCACACTCAGGCTACCTAAATACGGTTCCCAATCCGAGACAAGCGAGAATCACCTGACTCCAATTGGGAATCGCCTCAGGCAGCCAAGCCTAACTAGACACACCCCTAATCATACACAATCCCAATTAATACAAACCCCAATACGAAATACAACATATAAACCCATGTCACACCCTGGCCTACCCAAACATATAACAAAAACACAAGATACAATGACCAAGGTGTGACAGAACCCCCCCCCCCTCAGGTGCGGACTCCGGGACGCACCTCAAGAGCATAGGGAGGGTCCGGGTGGGCGTCTGTCCATGGTGGCGGTTCTGGCTCGGGACGTGGACCCCACTCCATTAATGTCCTATTTCCTCTCCTTCGCGTCCTGGGATAATCCACTTTCTCCGCCGACCATGGCCTAATAGTCCTCACCCTGATCCCCACATAACTGAGGGGCAGCTCGGGACCGAGGGACAGCTCGGGACCGAGGGGCAGCTCGGGACAGAGGGGCAGCTCGGGACAGAGGGGCAGCTCGGGACAGAGGGGCAGCTCGGGACAGAAGGGCAGCTCGGGACAGAGGGGCATCTCAGGACAGAGGGGCAGCTCGGGACCGAAGCAGCCCGGTACTGAGGGGAAGCCCGGTACTGAGAGGCAGCCCAGTACAGAGAGGAAGCCTAGTACTGAGAGGAAGCTCAGTACTGAGAGGAAGCTCAGGCAGGTAGTAGGCTCCGGTAAATCCTGGCTGGCTGGTGGAACTGGATAATTCAGGTTGTCTGGCCGATCTAGAAGATCTTGGCAGACTGGCATTTCTGGCGGATCCTGGCAGACTGGCACTTCTGGCGGATCCTGGCAGACTGGCGGCGCTGGGCAGACTGGCGGCGCTGGGCAGACTGGGAGCACTGGCCGAGCTGGGCAGACTGGGAGCACTGGCCGAGCTGGGCAGACTGGGAGCACTGGCCGAGCTGGGCAGACTGGGAGCACTGGCCGCGCTGGGCAGACTGGGAGCACTGGCCGCGCTGGGCAGACTGGGAGCACTGGCGGCGCTGGGCAGACTGGGAGCACTGGCGGCGCTGGGCAGACTGGGAGCACTGGCGGCGCTGGGCAGACTGGGAGCACTGGCGCCGCTGGGCAGACTGGGAGCACTGGCGGCGCTGGGCAGACTGGGAGACTCCGGCAGCACAGGAGAGGAGAAAAGCTCTGGCTGCGCTAAACAGGCGGGAGACTCCGGCAGCGCATGAGGAGAGAAAAGCGCTGGCTGCACTGAACAGGCGAGGCGCACTGGAGGCCTGGTGCGTGGTGCTGGAACTGGTGGTACTGGCGCGAGGACACGCACAGGAAGCCTGGTGCGGGGAGCTGCTACCGGAGGACTGGTGTGTGGAGGTGGCACAGGATGGGCTAGACTGTGAAGGCGTACTGGAGATCTTGAGAGCAGTGTAGGCACAGGACGTGCAAGGCTAGGGATGTGCACAGGAGGCCTGATGTGTGAGGCTGGCACCAACTTCACCAGCTGACTAACACGCACCTCAGGTTGAGTATAGAGCGCTAACTCAGGTGCTATTAAAACCCCGACATGATCCGTCGGACGAATATTATATCTATAGCACCAAGCTAGCAACTCCCTCATTACTCTCCACTCCACTTTCCCCATTAACTCCTTCACAGTCTCTGCTTCGCTCACCTCTAACACTGGCTCTGGTTCTGGTCTCCTCCTTGGCTCCTCACGATGAACAAGGAGAGTTGGCTCAGGTCTATCTCCTGACTCAGCCATACTCTCCCTAAGCCTCCCCCCAATACATTTTTTGGGGTGACTTTCCGGTTTCCAACCGCATCCCTGTGCTGCCTCCTCATACTTGCGCCTCTCCGCTTTAGCTGCTTCTATTTCCTCCTTGGGACTGCGATATTCTCCCGGCTGCGCCCAGGGTCCTTTACCGTCTAATTCCTCCTCCCATGTCCAAATCTCCAAATGGTGCAGTCTCTCCCACTGCAACTGTTCTTCACGATTAACAGGGAGAGTAGGCTCAGGTCTGACTCCTGACTCAGCCACTCTCTCTCTGCGCTTTCCCCCGTTACTTTCCGTTTTCGCTCTGTATAGCCGTGCTTTCCTTCTCGAATCCATACGTCTATAGCCCTCCTCGCATTGCTGTAGGGCAGTGGTCACCAAACTACGGCCCGCGGGCCGGATACGCCCGTCAGCACATTTGGCCCGGCCCTCTGAACAATACCAGAGACGCTATCGAATTTTTTCCTATTTGGCCTCCAGAAAAAAATCCTAGGCCCGGCCCTGTCAAAGAGAGAACGGAATAATGGGCGAAAAGGTTAGGTAAGAGAAAATTTGATTCAGAATGCAGGGTATTTAACCTGCAGTGGACAAACGATTATTTTTTTGTTCAATGCAAAGAAAAGGCTGTTTGTCTCATCTGTCAAGAGACGGTGGCGGTATTCAAAGAATACAATCTTCGCCGACACTATGAATCCCGTCACAAAGACAAGTACGATAGCTTGCAAGGCCAAATACGAGCAGACAAACTCTCAAAGCTAAAAAGTGGACTACTATCTCAGCAGAATACATTTGTACGCCAAGCTCAGCTGGACCAGGGCATCCGTTCGGGCCAGCTGGGTTGCTAAAACTGATAGGCAAGCAGCGGTAAGCCTTTTCACTGGACGGAGAGTTTGTTAAGAAATGTATGGATGCTGTCGTGGGAGGAGGTGTGTCCCGAGAAGAAAGATGCATTTAATGCCGTAAGTCTGTCGGCGAGTACAATCACCAGACGCGTTGAAGAAATCGGGAGTAATGTATATGCCCAGCTGCAGCAGAAGACGAAAGAATTTGACTTTTTTCATTAGCACTTGATGAGAGCACGGACGTGCAAGACACAGCGCAACTGCTCATTTTTATTCGTGGAGTTAGCGCAAACTTTGAGATATGCGAGGAGCTGGCAGCCCTCCAAAGTCTCAAAGGGACTACAACGGGAGAGGATATTTTTGACAAAGTGTGCCAAACCATGGAGAAGTTGACCTGACTGGTCAAAGTACAAGCATCACGACTGACGGGGCTCCTAGCATGGTGGCGGAAACTCGCGGTCTAATAGGACGCATGAAACGAGTTGGAAAAAGGGGTCTCACCGCCCCGCTACGAGTCCCACTGCCTAATTCACCAGCAAGCACTGTGCTGCAAAGTGTTGACGTGGGATTTTGTAATGAAGGTTGTGGTGTCGTGCATAAACTTTATCAGAGCAAAGGGACTTAAACACAGGCAGTTCAAGAATTCCTGTCTGAACTGGAGTCTACGCACGGAGATGTGCTGTACTACACAGAGGTCCGATGGCTGAGCCCGGGGCAGAGTTTTGAGGCGTTTTTACGAGCTGCTACCCAATAAATTAACGCATTTCTTCATTTAAAAGACAAAACGGTCCCAGAGCTGATCGACCCAGAATGGAAATGGCACCGTCGCATTTTTAACAGACGTGACAGAAATACTTAACAGCCTTAACTTGCAGCTACAAGGAGGGGAAACTCATTTTGCGACATGTATTCACACATAAAAGCATTTGAGGTGAAATTAGCGCTGCTTTTGGAACAAGTGAAAAAGCGCAACTTCATCCATATTCCTGCTACCCAAAACCTGTCGACTGAGAACCCAGCGGTCCCGTTCCCAGCTGAAAAGTGCGTGGAAGCACTGGAATGCTGAAGCGGAGTTCGGTGTGCGATTCAGTGAAAGAAATCTGTCTTTTTCAGAACCCCTTTGTTGCCGACATTGATGAAGCCCAGCCTTCATATCAGTTTGAGTTGGCTGTTACAGAACTGTGATGTTCTGAAAGACGCATTCAAGCCCAACAGTCTCTATTGACTTCTATGCCGCCTCCCAAACGACACATATCCAAACATCAAAAACACGCAATGAAAATGTCCACAGTTTTGGCAGCACGTATATCTGCGAGAAAAGGCATGAAACTGCTTGGAAAACCCCGATGAGATCAAGATTGACAGATGAACATTTGCATCAGTGCTTGAGACTGGCTGTAACTAGAATGGAACCTGATATTCAACTTCTCACCAGCCAGATGCAGGCCCTAATACAGTTCACACTGATGAACATACATAGGTAAGCTCACTTTTCTGACTTGAATGAGTCATTCTGAGCATAAACAAATATAATCATAATAAAAAATCTACCCCAGGATAAAATCCATCTTTACAACCATACTGGTAGTGAAATGTATTGTGCTGTGTAGGTGCTGTATCACTAGTTCAGTTTCTCACCTGCTTCTTTTGTGGTTTTCACAGGAAGTTGATGAGAGAGAGCTGCAAACAGCGGTGTCTACAAGCCTACTGAACCTACAAAAAGGATTATAAGGAAGGAACACAAGAACTTTAAGAGACTGCTCATATGTGTCAGAGAGATTCTGCCTGGACAACTGAGCTGAACTTTATCTGTTGGGACAGTAATGGCACGACAGAAAGTTAATGTTCCATGGCTTTTTTTCTATGAAGAACCCAGAGAGAGTTATTTAGTTATTATTTATTTCCTGTTTTTTTCTGTGAAGAACTCAGAGAGGGTTATTTAGTTATTATTTATTTCATTAATAGTGTTATTATTTGTTTCCTGACTTTTTTTCTGTAAAGAACCTGGAAAGGGTTATTTGGTTATGTGTGGCTTTCTGGAAAACAATAAATTTTTTAAGCTCCCCTACGATCGTCACACTTTTTCTGTTACAAACTGACACCGGCCCCCATCAGAGAAGGGAAAAGTTATGTGGCCCTCACAGGAAAAAGTTTGGGGACCCCTGC
>NW_025757164.1:0-5826 GCF_021184085.1 Oncorhynchus gorbuscha
TCAGCTCAACATGCTCTAGCAGTAGGCCACCACTAGGTGTCAGCTCAACATGATCTAGCAGTAAGCCACTACTAGGTGTCAGCTCAACATGCTCTAGCAGTAGGCCACCACTAGGTGTCGGCTCAACATGCTCTAGCAGTAGCTACTACTAGGTGTCAGCTCAACACATGCTCTAACGGTAAGCCACCACTAGGTGTCAGCTCAACATGCTCTAGCAGTAGACCACCACTAGTTGCTCAGCTCAACATGCTCTAGCAGTAGGCCACCACTAGGTGTCAGCTCAACATGCTCTAGCAGTAGGCCACCACTAGGTGTCAGCTCAATATGCTCTAGCAGTAGGCCAGCAGTAGGCCAACACTAGGTGTCAGCTCAACATGTTCTAGCAGTAGGCCACCACTAGGTGTCAGCTCAACATGCTCTAGCAGTAGGCCACCACTAGGTGTCAGCTCAACATGCTCTAGCAGTAGGCCACCACTAGGTGTCAGCCCAATATGCTCTAGCAGTAGGCTGCGCAGGCCAACACTAGGTGTCAGCTCAACATGTTCTAGCAGTAGGCCACCACTAGGTGTCAGCTCAACATGCTCTAGCAGTAGGCCACCACTAGGTGTCAGCTCAACATGCTCTAGCAGTAGGCCACCACTAGGTGTCAGCTCAACATGCTCTAGCAGTAGGCCACCACTAGGTGTCAGCTCAACATGCTCTAGCAGTAAGCCACCACTAGGTGTCAGCTCAACATGTTCTAGCAGTAGGCCACCACTAGGTGTCAGCTCAACATGCTCTAGCAGTAGGCCACCACTAGGTGTCAGCTCAACATGCTCTAGCAGTAAGCCACTACTAGGTGTCAGCTCAACATAATCTAGCAGTAGGCCACCACTAGGTGTCAGCTCAACATGCTCTAGCAGTAAGCCACTACTAGGTGTCAGCTCAACATGCTCTAGCAGTAAGCCACTACTAGGTGTCAGCTCAACATGCTCTAGCAGTAGGCCACCACTAGGTGTCAGCTCAACATGTTCTAGCAGTAGGCCACCACTAGGTGTCAGCTCAACATGCTCTAGCAGTAGGCCACCACTAGGTGTCAGCTCAACATGTTCTAGCAGTAGGCCACCACTAGGTGTCAGCTCAACATGCTCTAGCAGTAGGCCACCACTAGGTGTCAGCTCAACATGCTCTAGCAGTAAGCCACTACTAGGTGTCAGCTCAACATAATCTAGCAGTAGGCCACCACTAGGTGTCAGCTCAACATGCTCTAGCAGTAAGCCACTACTAGGTGTCAGCTCAACATGCTCTAGCAGTAGGCCACTACTAGATGTCAGCTCAACATGCTCTAGCAGTAGGCCACTACTAGGTGTCAGCTCAACATGCTCTAGCAGTAGGCCCCCACTAGGTGTCAGCTCAACATGTTCTTGCAGTAGGCCACTACTAGGTGTCAGCTCAACATGCTCTAGCAGTAGGCCACCACTAGGTGTCAGCTCAAAATGATCTAGCAGTAAGCCACTACTAGGTGTCAGCTCAACATGCTCTAGCAGTAGGCCACCACTAGGTGTCAGCTCAACATGCTCTAGCAGTAAGCTACTACTAGGTGTCAGCTCAACATGCTCTAGCAGTAGGCCACCACTAGGTGTCAGCTCAACATGCTCTAGCAGTAAGCCACTACTAGGTGTCAGCTCAACATGCTCTAGCAGTAAGCCACCACTAGGTGTCAGCTCAACATGCTCTAGCAGTAGGCCACCACTAGGTGTCAGCTCAACATGCTCTAGCAGTAGGCCACCACTAGGTGTCAGCTCAACATGCTCTAGCAGTAGGCCACCACTAGGTGTCAGCTCAATATGCTCTAGCAGTAGGCCAACACTAGGTGTCAGCTCAACATGTTCTAGCAGTAGGCCACCACTAGGTGTCAGCTCAACATGCTCTAGCAGTAGGCCACCACTAGGTGTCAGCTCAACATGCTCTAGCAGTAGGCCACCACTAGGTGTCAGCTCAACATGCTCTAGCAGTAGGCCACCACTAGGTGTCAGCTCAATATGCTCTAGCAGTAGGCCAACACTAGGTGTCAGCTCAACATGTTCTAGCAGTAGGCCACCACTAGGTGTCAGCTCAACATGCTCTAGCAGTAGGCCACCACTAGGTGTCAGCTCAACATGCTCTAGCAGTAAGCTACTACTAGGTGTCAGCTCAACATGCTCTAGCAGTAGGCCACCACTAGGTGTCAGCTCAACATGCTCTAGCAGTAAGCCACTACTAGGTGTCAGCTCAACATGCTCTAGCAGTAAGCCACCACTAGGTGTCAGCTCAACATGCTCTAGCAGTAGGCCACCACTAGGTGTCAGCTCAACATGCTCTAGCAGTAGGCCACCACTAGGTGTCAGCTCAACATGCTCTAGCAGTAGGCCACCACTAGGTGTCAGCTCAATATGCTCTAGCAGTAGGCCAACACTAGGTGTCAGCTCAACATGTTCTAGCAGTAGGCCACCACTAGGTGTCAGCTCAACATGCTCTAGCAGTAGGCCACCACTAGGTGTCAGCTCAACATGCTCTAGCAGTAGGCCACCACTAGGTGTCAGCTCAACATGCTCTAGCAGTAGGCCACCACTAGGTGTCAGCTCAATATGCTCTAGCAGTAGGCCAGCAGTAGGCCAACACTAGGTGTCAGCTCAACATGTTCTAGCAGTAGGCCACCACTAGGTGTCAGCTCAACATGCTCTAGCAGTAGGCCACCACTAGGTGTCAGCTCAACATGCTCTAGCAGTAGGCCACCACTAGGTGTCAGCTCAACATGCTCTAGCAGTAGGCCACCACTAGGTGTCAGCTCAACATGCTCTAGCAGTAGGCCACCACTAGGTGTCAGCTCAACATGCTCTAGCAGTAGGCCACCACTAGGTGTCAGCTCAACATGCTCTAGCAGTAGGCCACCACTAGGTGTCAGCTCAACATGCTCTAGCAGTAAGCCACTACTAGGTGTCAGCTCAACATAATCTAGCAGTAGGCCACCACTAGGTGTCAGCTCAACATGCTCTAGCAGTAAGCCACTACTAGGTGTCAGCTCAACATGCTCTAGCAGTAAGCCACTACTAGGTGTCAGCTCAACATGCTCTAGCAGTAGGCCACCACTAGGTGTCAGCTCAACATGCTCTAGCAGTAGGCCACCACTAGATGTCAGCTCAACATGTTCTAGCAGTAAGCCACTACTAGGTGTCAGCTCAACATAATCTAGCAGTAGGCCACCACTAGGTGTCAGCTCAACATGCTCTAGCAGTAAGCCACTACTAGGTGTCAGCTCAACATGCTCTAGCAGTAGGCCACTACTAGATGTCAGCTCAACATGCTCTAGCAGTAGGCCACTACTAGGTGTCAGCTCAACATGCTCTAGCAGTAGGCCCCCACTAGGTGTCAGCTCAACATGTTCTTGCAGTAGGCCACTACTAGGTGTCAGCTCAACATGCTCTAGCAGTAAGCCACCACTAGGTGTCAGCTCAACATGCTCTAGCAGTAGGCCACCACTAGGTGTCATCTCAACGTGCTCTAGCAGTAGGCCACCACTAGGTGTCAGCTCAACATGATCTAGCAGTAAGCCACTACTAGGTGTCAGCTCAACATGCTCGAGCAGTAGGCCACTACTAGGTGTCAGCTCAACATGCTCGAGCAGTAGGCCACCACTAGGTGTCAGCTCAACATGCTCTAGCAGTAAGCTACTACTAGGTGTCAGCTCAACATGCTCTAGCAGTAGGCCACCACTAGGTGTCAGCTCAACATGCTCTAGCAGTAAGCCACTACTAGGTGTCAGCTCAACATGCTCTAGCAGTAAGCCACCACTAGGTGTCAGCTCAACATGCTCTAGCAGTAGGCCACCACTAGGTGTCAGCTCAACATGCTCTAGCAGTAGGCCACCACTAGGTGTCAGCTCAACATGATCTAGCAGTAAGCCACTACTAGGTGTCAGCTCAACATGCTCTAGCAGTAGGCCACCACTAGGTGTCAGCTCAACATGCTCTAGCAGTAAGCTACTACTAGGTGTCAGCTCAACATGCTCTAGCAGTAGGCCACCACTAGGTGTCAGCTCAACATGATCTAGCAGTAAGCCACTACTAGGTGTCAGCTCAACATGCTCTAGCAGTAGGCCACCACTAGGTGTCAGCTCAACATGCTCTAGCAGTAAGCTACTACTAGGTGTCAGCTCAACATGCTCTAGCAGTAGGCCACCACTAGGTGTCAGCTCAACATGCTCTAGCAGTAAGCCACTACTAGGTGTCAGCTCAACATGCTCTAGCAGTAGGCCACCACTAGGTGTCAGCTCAACATGTTCTAGCAGTAGGCCACCACTAGGTGTCAGCTCAACATGCTCTAGCAGTAGGCCACCACTAGGTGTCAGCTCAACATGCTCTAGCAGTAGGCCACCACTAGGTGTCAGCTCAACATGCTCTAGCAGTAGGCCACCACTAGGTGTCAGCTCAACATGCTCTAGCAGTAAGCCACTACTAGGTGTCAGCTCAACATGCTCTAGCAGTAGGCCACCACTAGGTGTCAGCTCAACATGCTCTAGCAGTAAGCCACTACTAGGTGTCAGCTCAACATGCTCTAGCAGTAGGCCACCACTAGGTGTCAGCTCAACATGCTCTAGCAGTAAGCCACTACTAGGTGTCAGCTCAACATGCTCTAGCAGTAAGCCACTACTAGGTGTCAGCTCAACATGCTCTAGCAGTAGGCCACCACTAGGTGTCAGCTCAACATGCTCTAGCAGTAGGCCACCACTAGGTGTCAGCTCAACATGCTCTAGCAGTAGGCCACTACTAGGTGTCAGCTCAATATGCTCTAGCAGTAGGCCACCACTAGGTGTCAGCTCAACATGTTCTAGCAGTAGGCCACCACTAGGTGTCAGCTCAACATGCTCTAGCAGTAGGCCACCACTAGGTGTCAGCTCAACATGCTCTAGCAGTAGGCCACCACTAGGTGTCAGCTCAACATGCTCTAGCAGTAGGCCACCACTAGGTGTCAGCTCAACATGCTCTAGCAGTAGGCCACCACTAGGTGTCAGCTCAACATGCTCTAGCAGTAGGCCACCACTAGGTGTCAGCTCAACATGCTCTAGCAGTAGGCCACCACTAGGTGTCAGCTCAACATGCTCTAGCAGTAGGCCAGCAGTAGGCCAACACTAGGTGTCAGCTCAACATGTTCTAGCAGTAGGCCACCACTAGGTGTCAGCTCAACATGCTCTAGCAGTAGGCCACCACTAGGTGTCAGCTCAACATGCTCTAGCAGTAGGCCACCACTAGGTGTCAGCTCAACATGCTCTAGCAGTAGGCCACCACTAGGTGTCAGCTCAACATGCTCTAGCAGTAGGCCAGCAGTAGGCCAACACTAGGTGTCAGCTCAACATGTTCTAGCAGTAGGCCACCACTAGGTGTCAGCTCAACATGCTCTAGCAGTAGGCCACCACTAGGTGTCAGCTCAACATGCTCTAGCAGTAGGCCACCACTAGGTGTCAGCTCAACATGCTCTAGCAGTAGGCCACCACTAGGTGTCAGCTCAACATGCTCTAGCAGTAGGCCACCACTAGGTGTCAGCTCAACATGCTCTAGCAGTAAGCCACTACTAGGTGTCAGCTCAACATGCTCTAGCAGTAGGCCACCACTAGGTGTCAGCTCAACATGCTCTAGCAGTAGGCTACTACTAGGTGTCAGCTCAACATGCTCTAGCAGTAGGCCACCACTAGGTGTCAGCTCAACATGCTCTAGCAGTAAGCCACCACTAGGTGTCAGCTCAACATGCTCTAGCAGTAGGCCACCACTAGGTGTCAGCTCAACATGCTCTAGCAGTAGGCCACCACTAGGT
>NW_025757165.1:0-5824 GCF_021184085.1 Oncorhynchus gorbuscha
TCATTCAAACTTACCTTCACTATGAGCATGTTTAATTCAAATGATAGTCATTCAAACTTACCTTCACTATGAGCATGTTTAATTCAAATGATAGTAATTCAAACTTACCTTCACTATGAGCATGTTTAATTCAAATGATAGTCATTCAAACTTACCTTCACTATGAGCATGTTTAATTCAAATGATAGTCATTCAAACTTACCTTCACTATGAGCATGTTTAATTCAAATGATAGTCATTCAAACTTACCTTCACTATGAGCATGTTTAATTCAAATGATAGTAATTCAAACTTACCTTCACTATGAGCATGTTTAATTCAAATGATAGTAATTCAAACTTACCTTCACTATGAGCATGTTTAATTCAAATGATAGTCATTCAAACTTACCTTCATAATTCAAACTTACCTTCACTATGAGCATGTTTAATTCAAATGATAGTAATTCAAACTTACCTTCACTATGAGCATGTTTAATTCAAATGATAGTAATTCAAACTTACCTTCACTATGAGCATGTTTAATTCAAATGATAGTCATTCAAACTTACCTTCACTATGAGCATGTTTAATTCAAATGATAGTAATTCAAACTTACCTTCACTATGAGCATGTTTAATTCAAATGATAGTCATTCAAACTTACCTTCACTATGAGCATGTTTAATTCAAATGATAGTAATTCAAACTTACCTTCACTATGAGCATGTTTAATTCAAATGATAGTCATTCAAACTTACCTTCACTATGAGCATGTTTAATTCAAATGATAGTCATTCAAACTTACCTTCACTATGAGCATGTTTAATTCAAATGATAGTAATTCAAACTTACCTTCACTATGAGCATGTTTAATTCAAATGATAGTAATTCAAACTTACCTTCACTATGAGCATGTTTAATTCAAATGATAGTAATTCAAACTTACCTTCACTATGAGCATGTTTAATTCAAATGATAGTAATTCAAACTTACCTTCACTATGAGCATGTTTAATTCAAATGATAGTCATTCAAACTTACCTTCACTATGAGCATGTTTAATTCAAATGATAGTCATTCAAACTTACCTTCACTATGAGCATGTTTAATTCAAATGATAGTCATTCAAACTTACCTTCACTATGAGCATGTTTAATTCAAATGATAGTCATTCAAACTTATCTTCACTATGAGCATGTTTAATTCAAATGATAGTCATTCAAACTTACCTTCACTATGAGCATGTTTAATTCAAATGATAGTCATTCAAACTTACCTTCACTATGAGCATGTTTAATTCAAATGATAGTAATTCAAACTTACCTTCACTATGAGCATGTTTAATTCAAATGATAGTCATTCAAACTTACCTTCACTATGAGCATGTTTAATTCAAATGATAGTCATTCAAACTTACCTTCACTATGAGCATGTTTAATTCAAATGATAGTCATTCAAACTTACCTTCACTATGAGCATGTTTAATTCAAATGATAGTCATTCAAACTTACCTTCACTATGAGCATGTTTAATTCAAATGATAGTCATTCAAACTTACCTTCACTATGAGCATGTTTAATTCAAATGATAGTCATTCAAACTTACCTTCACTATGAGCATGTTTAATTCAAATGATAGTAATTCAAACTTACCTTCACTATGAGCATGTTTAATTCAAATGATAGTCATTCAAACTTACCTTCACTATGAGCATGTTTAATTCAAATGATAGTCATTCAAACTTACCTTCACTATGAGCATGTTTAATTCAAATGATAGTCATTCAAACTTACCTTCACTATGAGCATGTTTAATTCAAATGATAGTAATTCAAACTTACCTTCACTATGAGCATGTTTAATTCAAATGATAGTCATTCAAACTTACCTTCACTATGAGCATGTTTAATTCAAATGATAGTAATTCAAACTTACCTTCACTATGAGCATGTTTAATTCAAATGATAGTAATTCAAACTTTTACCACTTCACTATGAGCATGTTTAATTCAAATGATAGTCATTCAAACTTACCTTCACTATGAGCAACTGATAGTCATTCAAAACTAATATCAAATGATTTAATTCAAATGATAGTCATTCAAACTTACCTTCACTATGAGCATGTTTAATTCAAATGATAGTAATTCAAACTTACCTTCACTATGAGCATGTTTAATTCAAATGATAGTAATTCAAACTTACCTTCACTATGAGCATGTTTAATTCAAATGATAGTCATTCAAACTTACCTTCACTATGAGCATGTTTAATTCAAATGATAGTCATTCAAACTTACCTTCACTATGAGCATGTTTAATTCAAATGATAGTAATTCAAACTTACCTTCACTATGAGCATGTTTAATTCAAATGATAGTCATTCAAACTTACCTTCACTATGAGCATGTTTAATTCAAATGATAGTCATTCAAACTTACCTTCACTATGAGCATGTTTAATTCAAATGATAGTAATTCAAACTTACCTTCACTATGAGCATGTTTAATTCAAATGATAGTCATTCAAACTTACCTTCACTATGAGCATGTTTAATTCAAATGATAGTCATTCAAACTTACCTTCACTATGAGCATGTTTAATTCAAATGATAGTCATTCAAACTTACCTTCACTATGAGCATGTTTAATTCAAATGATAGTAATTCAAACTTACCTTCACTATGAGCATGTTTAATTCAAATGATAGTCATTCAAACTTACCTTCACTATGAGCATGTTTAATTCAAATGATAGTAATTCAAACTTACCTTCACTATGAGCATGTTTAATTCAAATGATAGTCATTCAAACTTACCTTCACTATGAGCATGTTTAATTCAAATGATAGTCATTCAAACTTACCTTCACTATGAGCATGTTTAATTCAAATGATAGTCATTCAAACTTACCTTCACTATGAGCAATGATAGTAATAATTCAAATGTTTAATTCAAATGATCATTCAAACTTACCTTCACTATGAGCATGTTTAATTCAAATGATAGTCATTCAAACTTACCTTCACTATGAGCATGTTTAATTCAAATGATAGTCATTCAAACTTACCTTCACTATGAGCATGTTTAATTCAAATGATAGTAATTCAAACTTACCTTCACTATGAGCATGTTTAATTCAAATGATAGTCATTCAAACTTACCTTCACTATGAGCATGTTTAATTCAAATGATAGTCATTCAAACTTACCTTCACTATGAGCATGTTTAATTCAAATGATAGTAAAACTTCAAAGCATGTTTAATTCAAATGATAGTCATTCAAACTTACCTTCACTATGAGCATGTTTAATTCAAATGATAGTCATTCAAACTTACCTTCACTATGAGCATGTTTAATTCAAATGATAGTCATTCAAACTTACCTTCACTATGAGCATGTTTAATTCAAATGATAGTCATTCAAACTTACCTTCACTATGAGCATGTTTAATTCAAATGATAGTCATTCAAACTTACCTTCACTATGAGCATGTTTAATTCAAATGATAGTCATTCAAACTTACCTTCACTATGAGCATGTTTAATTCAAATGATAGTCATTCAAACTTACCTTCACTATGAGCATGTTTAATTCAAATGATAGTAATTCAAACTTACCTTCACTATGAGCATGTTTAATTCAAATGATAGTCATTCAAACTTACCTTCACTATGAGCAATTCAAACTTACCTTCACTATGAGCATGTTTTAATTCAAATGATAGTCATTCAAACTTACCTTCACTATGAGCATGTTTAATTCAAATGATAGTCATTCAAACTTACCTTCACTATGAGCATGTTTAATTCAAATGATAGTCATTCAAACTTACCTTCACTATGAGCATGTTTAATTCAAATGATAGTAATTCAAACTTACCTTCACTATGAGCATGTTTAATTCAAATGATAGTAATTCAAACTTACCTTCACTATGAGCATGTTTAATTCAAATGATAGTAATTCAAACTTCAAACATTTTAACCTTCACTATGAGCATGTTTAATTCAAATGATAGTCATTCAAACTTACCTTCACTATGAGCATGTTTAATTCAAATGATAGTAATTCAAACTTACCTTCACTATGAGCATGTTTAATTCAAATGATAGTAATTCAAACTTACCTTCACTATGAGCATGTTTAATTCAAATGATAGTCATTCAAACTTACCTTCACTATGAGCATGTTTAATTCAAATGATAGTCATTCAAACTTACCTTCACTATGAGCATGTTTAATTCAAATGATAGTCATTCAAACTTACCTTCACTATGAGCATGTTTAATTCAAATGATAGTCATTCAAACTTACCTTCACTATGAGCATGTTTAATTCAAATGATAGTCATTCAAACTTACCTTCACTATGAGCATGTTTAATTCATTCAAACTGACTATGAGCATGTTTAATTCAAACTGATAGTCCTTCACTTCACTATGAGCATGTTTAATTCAAATGATAGTCATTCAAACTTACCTTCACTATGAGCATGTTTAATTCAAATGATAGTCATTCAAACTTACCTTCACTATGAGCATGTTTAATTCAAATGATAGTCATTCAAACTTACCTTCACTATGAGCATGTTTAATTCAAATGATAGTAATTCAAACTTACCTTCACTATGAGCATGTTTAATTCAAATGATAGTAATTCAAACTTGCCTTCACTATGAGCATGTTTAATTCAAATGATAGTTCAAACTTCCTTCAAACTTAGTCATTCAAACTTCCTTCACTATGAGCATGTTTAATTCAAATGATAGTCATTCAAACTTACCTTCACTATGAGCATGTTTAATTCAAATGATAGTAATTCAAACTTACCTTCACTATGAGCATGTTTAATTCAAATGATAGTAATTCAAACTTCAACTATGAGCATGTTTAATTCAAATGATAGTCATTCAAACTTGCCTTCACTATGAGCATGTTTAATTCAAATGATAGTCATTCAAACTTACCTTCACTATGAGCATGTTTAATTCAAATGATAGTCATTCAAACTTACCTTCACTATGAGCATGTTTAATTCAAATGATAGTCATTCAAACTTACCTTCACTATGAGCATGTTTAATTCAAATGATAGTCATTCAAACTTACCTTCACTATGAGCATGTTTAATTCAAATGATAGTAATTCAAACTTACCTTCACTATGAGCATGTTTAATTCAAATGATAGTCATTCAAACTAATTCAAATTCTTAGTAATCCTTCACTATGAGCATGTTTAATTCAAATGATAGTAATTCAAACTTGCCTTCACTATGAGCATGTTTAATTCAAATGATAGTCATTCAAACTTACCTTCACTATGAGCATGTTTAATTCAAATGATAGTAATTCAAACTTACCTTCACTATGAGCATGTTTAATTCAAATGATAGTCATTCAAACTTACCTTCACTATGAGCATGTTTAATTCAAATGATAGTCATTCAAACTTACCTTCACTATAGGCATGTTTAAATTCAAATGATAGTAATTCAAACTTACCTTCATCATTCATTCCCCAATAGGGAGTTCATTTTGACTTGTGATTTTTACATTAGTACTTGGAAACATTTAGACTAGTGAGATGTGTGGTCATTAGTGCCAGTGGACTGAACACTCATAAATCCACATGACAGAGTGCGTTATTTAAAATGTAGTTTCAAAATGCGGCATGCTGCTTAAAATTCACCCTACTGAACCTTACACTGTGAGTGTGGTGGCAGGACTACTTTGTTCAAAGGTTATTTCCTTTTTACACCTTTTAAAGCTGCAAAATGTTTTAACCTGACTGACTCTTAGGGCAGTTCCCCATTTATGTTTACCAATTTCAATATATGACTGTCTGCTT
>NW_025757166.1:0-5824 GCF_021184085.1 Oncorhynchus gorbuscha
CTAGTAGCTGGTCAGAGCCCTGCACTAGTAACAGACGTTAACCAGTAGCTGGTCAGAGCCCTGCACTAGTAACAGACGTTAACCAGTAGCTGGTCAGAGCCCTGCACTAGTAACAGACGTTACCTAGTAGCTGGTCAGAGCCCTGCACTAGTAACAGACGTTAACCAGTAGCTGGTCAGAGCCCTGCACTAGTAACAGACGTTAACCAGTAGCTGGTCAGAGCCCTGCACTAGTAACAGACGTTAACCAGTAGCTGGTCAGAGCCCTGCACTAGTAACAGACGTTAACCAGTAGCTGGTCAGAGCCCTGCACTAGTAACAGACGTTAACCAGTAGCTGGTCAGAAATGTGTTTGTGGCTGCTGAGATTAGCTGACCCAGACTGGGAGAGGAATTCCCTCCTAGCCTCTTAATAACTCAGCAGGGTTCATGTTAGTTGCACTATGTCCATGTGTCTGTTTACTGGTTTGGGGGGATTGAACACACTGACACAATCCTTCTCACAGTTAGAATACCTCCCAAATGGAACCCTATTCCCTATACAGTGCACTACTTTAGACCAGAGCCCTATGGCACCCTATTCCCTATATATAGTGCACTACTTTAGACCAGAGCCCTATGGCACCCTATTCCCTATATACAGTGCACTACTTTAGACCAGAGCCCTATGGCACCCTATTCCCTATATATAGTGCACTACTTTAGACCAGAGCCCTATGGCACCCTATTCTCTATATATAGTGCACTACTTTAGACCAGAGCCCTATGGCACCCTATTCTCTATATATAGTGCACTACTTTAGACCACGACCCATAGGGTTAGGGTGCCATAGGGATGCAGTTCCAGGTCTTCTCACACAGAGCCCTCCTCACAAAGAGCCCTCCTCACAAAGAGCCCTCCTCACAAAGAGCCCTCCTCACACGGAGCCCTTCTCACACTGAGCCCTTCTCACACGGAGCCCTTCTCACACGGGGCCCTTCTCACACGGGGCCCTTCTCACACGGAGCCCTTCTCACACGGAGCCCTTCTCACACGGAGCCCTCCTCACACGGAGCCCTTCTCACACGGAGCCCTTCTCACACGGGGCCCTTCTCACACGGAGCCCTTCTCACACGGAGCCCTTCTCACTTTGGTCATTCCTGATTTAGGAGATTCCTATCATTCTTTCCGACCACTAGTGACTGGTTAGAGATTACCTAGGACAGGGTTAGTCAAGAAAATCTATCTCAGTTTATGGTGTCATTTAGGTTCTTAGAGATTACCCAGGATAGGGTTAATCTGGTAATCTATCTCAGTTTATGGTGTCATTTAGGTTCTTAGAGATTACCCAGGTCAGATCAGGTAATGTGTGTGTCTCCTCACCCAGTGTAGCCTGTGTGTGTGTGTCCTCACCCAGTGTAGCCTGTGTGTGTGTGTCCTCACCCAGTGTAGCCTGTGTGTGTGTCTCCTCACCCAGTGTAGCCTGTGTCTGTGTGTCTCCTCACCCAGTGTAGCCTGTGTGTGTGTCTCCTCACCCAGTGTAGCCTGTGTGTGTGTCTCCTCACCCAGTGTAGCCTGTGTGTGTGTCTCCTCACCCAGTGTAGCCTGTGTGTGTGTGTGTGTCTCTCCTCACCCAGTGTAGCCTGTGTGTGTGTCTCCTCACCCAGTGTAGCCTGTGTGTGTGTCTCCTCACCCAGTGTAGCCTGTGTGTGTGTCTCCTCACCCAGTGTAGCCTGTGTGTGTGTGTCCTCACCCAGTGTAGCCTGTGTGTGTGTGTCTCCTCACCCAGTGTAGCCTGTGTGTGTGTCTCCTCACCCAGTGTAGCTAGCACCCCACAGGCGGCCCAGACACACAGACAAGGTCCTACGGCTCCCGTTTCCAGCAGCACTGCCTTAGGGGAGATGAAGATGCCGGAGCCGATCATGGTTCCTACGATCAGACAGATCCCACTCAAAAGGCCCACCTGCAGAGAGAGACAGGAAGTGGTTATGACTACTTCCTGTGAGGGTGATACAGGCGGTAGAACCAGCGATTAAACCCCCGTCTCCTGTTGGGAGGCTTTGTGTATGTGAATGTTTTACCACTCAACCACGTGTCTTAATGTGTACATTTTGTTTTGTATTACCCCTGTCTACGTTAAATTTATGCAGTCGTCTGTTTATTTCCATTATTGCATTTTGTGTTATTGTTCAATATATATATATATATAATTTTTATGTAATAAATTATGTCCCGTGTCAACACTCAATCAATGTCTGACTGGCCCATGATAGTGTTTATAATTACAGTGTAGTGTGAGTTAGGTGAGTGGTTAACTCAATGAGTCCCACTGTCAGGCAGTGTGATTAGGACTTCTGGTTAACTCAATGAGTCCCACTGTCAGGCCGGTGTGATTTAGGACTTCTGGTTAACTCAATGAGTCCCACTGTCAGGCCGGTGTGATTTAGACTTCTGGTTAACTCAATGAGTCCCACTGTCAGGCCGGCGTGATTTAGACTTCTGGTTAACTCAATGAGTCCCACTGTCAGGCCGGCGTGATTTACAGAATCTATAGAGTCAGAATGACTTTACAAAGCGACAAAAAAGGAGAAAATGTGACATATAACTGGAATATTCCTCAATAAACTACAGAAGGAAGCAGTAGTTCTATTGGGAGGTACTGACCCTGGGTTCTGAGCCTCACAGTGTAAACTACAGAAACAGTAGTTCTACTGAGAGGTACTGACCCTGGGTTCCTGAGGAGCCTCACAGTGTAAACTACAGAAGGAAGCAGTAGTTCTACTGAGAGGTACTGACCCTGGGTTCCTGAGAGCCTCACAGTGTAAACTACAGAAGGAAGCAGTAGTTCTACTTGGTCAGTTATCACATGAGTGGAACCAGAATGCCATGTCATACTTGGTCAGTTATCACATGAGTGGAACCAGAATGCCATGTCATACTTGGTCAGTTATCACATGACTGGAACCAGAATGCCAAGTCATACTTGGTCAGTTATCACATGAGTGGAACCAGAATGCCATGTCATACTTGGTCAGTTATCACATGAGTGGAACCAGAATGCCACGTCATACTTGGTCAGTTATCACATGAGTGGAACAGAATGCCATGTCATACTTGGTCAGTTATCACATGAGTGGAACAGATGCCATGTCATACTTGGTCAGTTATCACATGAGTGGAACCAGAATGCCATGTCATACTTGGTCGGTTATCACATGAGTGGAACCAGAATGCCATGTCATACTTGGTCAGTTATCACATGAGTGGAACCAGAATGCCATGTCATACTTGGTCAGTTATCACATGAGTGGAACCAGAATGCATCGTCATACTTGGTCAGTTATCACATGAGTGGAACCAGAATGCCATGTCATACTTGGTCAGTTATCACATGAGTGGAACCAGAAACCAGTCAGTTATCACATGAGTGGAACCAGAATGCCATGTCATACTTGGTCAGTTATCACATGAGTGGAACCAGAATGCCATGTCATACTTGGTCAGTTATCACATGAGTGGAACCAGAATGCCATATCATACTTGGTCAGTTATCACATGAGTGGAACCAGAATGCCATGTCATACTTGGTCAGTTATCACATGAGTGGAACCAGAATGCCATGTCATACTTGGTCAGTTATCACATGGAGTGGAACCAGAATGCCATGTCATACTTGGTCAGTTATCACATGAGTGGAACCAGAATGCATCGTCATACTTGGTCGTCATACTTCATTTGTGGTATTGTTATAAATAATAATAATAATATATGCCATTTATATTTGAAGGCAAAATACTGGTTTTACTTCACGTCCAAAGATTTATCAAACAGACAATTGGGATACATGTTTTGGTAAGGTCCCAGATTGATCTAGTCTGGTTTATTATTGATCTAGTCTGGTTTATTATTGATCTAGTCTGGTTTATTATTGATCTAGTCTGGTTTAGTATTATCTGATATGGTAAGGTCCCAGATTGATCTAGTCTGGTTTATTATTGATCTAGTCTGGTTTAGTATCTGATATGTGGTAAAGGTCCCAGATTGATCTAGTCTGGTTTATTATTGATCTAGTCTGGTTCTGATTATTGATCTAGTCTGGTTTATTATTGATCTAGTCTGGTTTATTATTGATCTAGTCTGGTTTATTGATCTAGTCTGATATGGTAAGGCTTATTATTGATCTAGTCTGGTTTATTATTGATCTAGTCTGGTTTATTATTGATTAGTCTGGTTTATTATCTGAGGTGGTAAAGGTCCCAGATTGATCTAGTCTGGTTTATTATTGATCTAGTCTGGTTTATTATTGATCTAGTCTGGTTTATTATTGATCTATTCTGGTTTATTATTATCTAGTCTGGTTTATTATTGATCTAGTCTAGTTTATTATTGATCTAGTCTGGTTTATTATTGATCTAGTCTGGTTTATTATTGATCTAGTCTGCTTATTATTGATCTAGTCTGGTTTATTATTATCTGATATGGTAAAGGTCCCAGATTGATCTAGTCTGGTTTATTATTGATCTAGTCTGGTTTATTATTGATCTAGTCTGGTTTATTATTGATCTAGTCTGGTTTATTATTATCTGAGGTGGTAAAGGTCCCAGATTGATCTAGTCTGGTTTATTATTGATCTAGTCTGGTTTATTATTGATCTAGTCTGCTTTATTATTGATCTAGTCTGGTTTATTATTGATCTAGTCTGGTTTATTATTGATCTAGTCTGGTTTATTATTATCTGAGGTGGTAAAGGTCCCAGATTGATCTAGTCTGGTTTATTATTGATCTAGTCTGGTTTATTATTGATCTAGTCTGGTTTATTATTGATCTAGTCTGGTTTATTATTATCTGAGGTGGTAAAGGTCCCAGATTGATCTAGTCTGGTTTATTATTGATCTAGTCTGGTTTAGTATTATCTGATGTGGTAAAGGTCCCAGATTGATCTAGTCTGGTTTATTATTGATCTAGTCTGGTTTATTATTGATCTAGTCTGGTTTATTATTGATCTAGTCTGGTTTAGTATTATCTGATATGGTAAAGGTCCCAGATTGATCTAGTCTGGTTTATTATTGATCTAGTCTGGTTTAGTATTATCTGATATGGTAAAGGTCCCAGATTGATCTAGTCTGGTTTATTATTGATCTAGTCTGGTTTATTATTATCTGAGGTGGTAAAGGTCCCAGATTGATCTAGTCTGGTTTATTATTGATCTAGTCTGGTTTAGTATTATCTGATGTGGTAAAGGTCCCAGATTGATCTAGTCTGGTTTATTATTGATCTAGTCTGGTTTATTATTGATCTAGTCTGGTTTATTATTGATCTAGTCTGGTTTATTATTGATCTAGTCTGGTTTATTATTGATCTAGTCTGGTTTATTATTATCTGAGGTGGTAAAGGTCCCAGATTGATCTAGTCTGGTTTATTATTGATCTAGTCTGGTTTATTATTGATCTAGTCTGGTTTATTATTGATCTAGTCTGGTTTAATATTATCTGAGGTGGTAAAGGTCCCAGATGGATCTAGTCTGGTTTATTATTGATCTAGTCTGGTTTATTATTGATCTAGTCTGGTTTATTATTGATCTAGTCTGGTTTAGTATTGATCTAGTCTGGTTTATTATTGATCTAGTCTGGTTTAGTATTATCTGATGTGGTAAAGGTCCCAGATTGATCTAGTCTGGTTTATTATTGATCTAGTCTGGTTTATTATTGATCTAGTCTGGTTTAGTATTGATCTAGTCTGGTTTATTATTGATCTAGTCTGGTTTATTATTGATCTAGTCTGGTTTAGTATTATCTGATGTGGTAAAGGTCCCAGATTGATCTAGTCTGGCTTATTATTGATCTAGT
>NW_025757167.1:0-5821 GCF_021184085.1 Oncorhynchus gorbuscha
AGATATCTGACCCAGACAGACATGAAGTGGAGATATCTGACCCAGACAGACATGAAGTGAAGAAATCTGACCCAGACAGACACATGAAGTGGAGATATCTGACCCAGACAGACATGAAGTGGAGATATCTGACCCAGACAGACATGAAGTGAAGATATCTGACCCAGACAGACACATGAAGTGGAGATATCTGACCCAGACAGACACATGAAGTGGAGATATCTGACCCAGACAGACACATGAAGTGGAGATATCTGACCCAGACAGGACATGAAGGAGATATCTGACCCAGACAGGACATGAAGTGGAGATATCTGACCCAGACAGACATGAAGTGGAGATATCTGACCCAGACAGACACATGAAGTGGAGATATCTGACCCAGACAGACATGAAGTGGAGATATCTGACCCAGACAGACACATGAAGTGGAGATATCTGACCCAGACAGACACATGAAGTGGAGATATCTGACCCAGACAGACACATGAAGTGGAGATATCTGACCCAGACAGAGACATGAAGTGGAGATATCTGAACTGACGCAGACAGACACATGAAGTGGAGATATCTGACCCAGACAGACATGAAGTGGAGATATCTGACCCAGACAGACACATGAAGTGGAGATATCTGACCCAGACAGACATGAAGTGGAATATCTGACCCAGACAGACATGAGGGGAGATATCTGACCCAGACAGACATGAAGGGAGATATCTTGACCCAGACAGACACATGAAGTGGAGATATCTGACCCAGACGGACATGAAGTGGAGATATCTGACCCAGACAGACACATGAAGTTGAGATATCTGACCCAGACAGAGACATGAAGTGGAATATCTGACCCAGACAGACATGAAGTGGAGATATCTGACCCAGACAGACATGAAGTGGAGATATCTGACCCAGACAGACATGAAGTGGAGATACTGAACGGACATGAAGTGGAGATATCTGACCCAGACAGACACATGAAGTGGAGATATCTGAACTGACGCAGACAGACACATGAAGTGGAGATATCTGACCCAGACAGAGACATGAAGTGGAGATATCTGACCCAGACGGACAGACCCAGACATGAAGTGGAGATATCTGACCCAGACAGACATGAAGTGGAGATATCTGACCCAGACAGACATGAAGTGAGATATCTGACCCAGACAGACCATAAGTGAGATATCTGACCCAGACAGACATGAAGTGGAGATATCTGACCCAGACAGACACATGAAGTGGAGATATCTGACCAAGACGGACATGAAGTGGATATCTGACCCAGACAGACATGAAGTGAAGATATCTGACCCAGACAGGACATGAAGTGAGATATCTGACCCAGACATCTGACCCAGGCGGACGCTGAAGTGGAGAAGATATCTGACGGAGTAAGAGACATGAAGTAGAATATCTGAACTGGCGCGAACAGACACATGAAGTAGAATATCTGACCCGACGGACATGAAAGTAGAATATCAGCCCAGAACGAGACATGAAAGTAAGAATATCAGCAGACGGACATGAAGTAAGAATATCTGACGAACAGACATGAAAGTAGAATATCTGACCCAGACGGACATGAAGTAGAATATCTGACCCAGACAGACACATGAAGTAGAATATCTGACCCAGACAGACTACGTGAAGTAGAATATCTGACCCAGACAGACACATGAAGTGGAGATATCTGACCAAGACGGACATGAAGTAGAATATCTGACCAGACAGACATGAAGTGAAGATAATCTGACCCAGACAGACACATGAAGTGGAGATATCTGACCCAGACAGACACATGAAGTGGAAATATCTGACCCAGACAGACATGAAGTGATATCTGACCCAGACAGGAACATGAAGTGGAGATATCTGACCCAGACAGACACATGAAGTGGAGATATCTGACCCAGACAGACACATGAAGTGGAGATATCTGACCCAGACAGACACATGAAGTGGAGATATCTGACCCAGACAGACATGAAGTGGAGATATCTGACCCAGACAGAGACATGAAGTGGAGATATCTGACCCAGACAGACACATGAAGTGGAGATATCTGACCCAGACAGACATGAAGTGGAGATATCTGACCCAGACAGACACATGAAGTGGAGATATCTGACCCAGACAGACACATGAAGTGGAGATATCTGACCCAGACAGACATGAAGTGGAGATATCTGACCCAGACAGACACATGAAGTGGAGATATCTGACCCAGACAGACACATGAAGTGGAGATATCTGACCCAGACAGACATGAAGTGGAGATATCTGACCCAAGACAGACATGAAGTGAAGATATCTGACCCAGACAGACACATGAAGTGGAGATATCTGACCCAGACAGACACATGAAGTGGAGATATCTGACCCAGACAGACATGAAGTGGAGATATCTGACCCAGACGGACATGAAGTGGAGATATCTGACCCAGACGGACATGAAGTGGAGATATCTGACCCAGACAGAGACATGAAGTGGAGATATCTGACCCAGACAGACACATGAAGTGGAGATATCTGACCCAGACGGACATGAAGTGGAGATATCTGACCCAGACAGACATGAAGTGGAGATATCTGACCCAGACAGACACATGAAGTGGAGATATCTGACCCAGACAGGACATGAAGTGGAGATATCTGACCCAGACAGGACATGAAGTGGAGATATCTGACCCAGACAGACACATGAAGTGGAGATATCTGACCCAGACAGACACATGAAGTGGAGATATCTGACCCAGACAGACATGAAGTGGAGATATCTGACCCAGACAGACATGAAGTGGAGATATCTGACCCAGACAGACACATGAAGTGGAGATATCTGACCCAGACAGACACATGAAGTGGAGATATCTGACCCAGACAGACACATGAAGTGGAGATATCTGACCCAGACAGACATGAAGTGGAGATATCTGACCCAGACAGACACATGAAGTGGAGATATCTGACCCAGACAGACACATGAAGTGGAGATATCTGACCCAGACAGACATGAAGTGGAGATATCTGACCCAGACAGACATGAAGTGGAGATATCTGACCCAGACAGACACATGAAGTGGAGATATCTGACCCAGACAGACATGAAGTGGAGATATCTGACCCAGACAGACATGAAGTGGAGATATCTGACCCAGACAGACATGAAGTGGAGATATCTGACCCAGACAGACACATGAAGTGGAGATATCTGACCCAGACAGACACATGAAGTGGAGATATCTGACCCAGACAGACATGAAGTGGAGATATCTGACCCAGACAGACACATGAAGTGGAGATATCTGACCCAGACAGACACATGAAGTGGAGATATCTGACCCAGACAGACATGAAGTGGAGATATCTGACCCAGACAGACACATGAAGTGGAGATATCTGACCCAGACAGACACATGAAGTGGAGATATCTGACCCAGACAGACACATGAAGTGGAGATATCTGACCCAGACAGACATGAAGTGGAGATATCTGACCCAGACAGACACATGAAGTGGAGATATCTGACCCAGACAGACACATGAAGTGGAGATATCTGACCCAGACAGACACATGAAGTGGAGATATCTGACCCAGACAGACACATGAAGTGGAGATATCTGACCCAGACAGACACATGAAGTGGAGATATCTGACCCAGACAGACACATGAAGTGGAGATATCTGACCCAGACAGACACATGAAGTGGAGATATCTGACCCAGACAGACATGAAGTGGAGATATCTGACCCAGACAGACACATGAAGTGGAGATATCTGACCCAGACAGACACATGAAGTGGAGATATCTGACCCAGACAGACACATGAAGTGGAGATATCTGACCCAGACAGGACATGAAGTGGAGATATCTGACCCAGACAGACACATGAAGTGGAGATATCTGACCCAGACAGACATGAAGTGGAGATATCTGACCCAGACAGACACATGAAGTGGAGATATCTGACCCAGACAGACACATGAAGTGGAGATATCTGACCCAGACAGACACATGAAGTGGAGATATCTGACCCAGACAGACATGAAGTGGAGATATCTGACCCAGACAGACACATGAAGTGGAGATATCTGACCCAGACAGACACATGAAGTGGAGATATCTGACCCAGACAGACATGAAGTGGAGATATCTGACCCAGACAGACATGAAGTGGAGATATCTGACCCAGACGGACATGAAGTGGAGATATCTGACCCAGACAGACACATGAAGTGGAGATATCTGACCCAGACAGACACATGAAGTGGAGATATCTGACCCAGACAGACACATGAAGTGGAGATATCTGACCCAGACAGACATGAAGTGGAGATATCTGACCCAGACAGACATGAAGTGGAGATATCTGACCCAGACAGACACATGAAGTGGAGATATCTGACCCAGACAGACACATGAAGTGGAGATATCTGACCCAGACAGACACATGAAGTGGAGATATCTGACCCAGACAGAGACATGAAGTGGAGATATCTGACCCAGACAGACACATGAAGTGGAGATATCTGACCCAGACAGACACATGAAGTGGAGATATCTGACCCAGACAGACATGAAGTGGAGATATCTGACCCAGACAGACATGAAGTGGAGATATCTGACCCAGACAGACACATGAAGTGGAGATATCTGACCCAGACAGACACATGAAGTGGAGATATCTGACCCAGACAGACACATGAAGTGGAGATATCTGACCCAGACAGACATGAAGTGGAGATATCTGACCCAGACAGACACATGAAGTGGAGATATCTGACCCAGACAGACACATGAAGTGGAGATATCTGACCCAGACAGACATGAAGTGGAGATATCTGACCCAGACAGACACATGAAGTGGAGATATCTGACCCAGACAGACACATGAAGTGGAGATATCTGACCCAGACAGACACATGAAGTGGAGATATCTGACCCAGACAGACACATGAAGTGGAGATATCTGACCCAGACAGACATGAAGTGGAGATATCTGACCCAGACAGACATGAAGTGGAGATATCTGACCCAGACAGACACATGAAGTGGAGATATCTGACCCAGACAGACACATGAAGTGGAGATATCTGACCCAGACAGACACATGAAGTGGAGATATCTGACCCAGACAGACACATGAAGTGGAGATATCTGACCCAGACAGACATGAAGTGGAGATATCTGACCCAGACAGACACATGAAGTGGAGATATCTGACCCAGACAGACACATGAAGTGGAGATATCTGACCCAGACAGACACATGAAGTGGAGATATCTGACCCAGACGGACCATGAAGTGGAGATATCTGACCCAGACAGACACATGAAGTGGAGATATCTGACCCAGACAGACACATGAAGTGGAGATATCTGACCCAGACAGACATGAAGTGGAGATATCTGACCCAGACAGACACATGAAGTGGAGATATCTGACCCAGACAGACACATGAAGTGGAGATATCTGACCCAGACAGACACATGAAGTGGAGATATCTGACCCAGACAGACACATGAAGTGGAGATATCTGACCCAGACAGAACATGAAGTGGAGATATCTGACCCAGACAGACACATGAAGTGGAGATATCTGACCCAGACAGACACATGAAGTGGAGATATCTGACCCAGACAGCACATGAAGTGGAGATATCTGACCCAGACAGACACATGAAGTGGAGATATCTGACCCAGACAGACACATGAAGTGGAGATATCTGACCCAGACAGACACATGAAGTGGAGATATCTGACCCAGACAGACACATGAAGTGGAGATATCTGACCCAGACAGACATGAAGTGGA
>NW_025757168.1:0-5821 GCF_021184085.1 Oncorhynchus gorbuscha
GAGACATGTCCTCAGCCCCACTAGACAAAGTTGTCAAAAAAGTGCTCAGAAGTGCCACAGTCAAGAGCAAGGAGGTGGAAAAGAACATGAGTATTGATCTGGAATATGGCTGGGCTACTGCTTGACCCCTATCTTGTTTTAGGTGGCGAGGAGGGGATAGGGGACACTCACTGTCTGGGCCTGCTTTACTGTCTGGGCATGCAAGTGTGGATTGAGACCAAGAGTTCTGTGTCTACTCTGTAAGGGGATCGGACATGTCCAAGACGTTCCATCTCCATATCCCTAAATAATCCTGATTGGACAAAAAAGCCATACGGTAATAGAAACATTTCCACCACGACATCCCACTCCCACACCCGGGCTGCCGTGGGGGCTATCCTGTCTGTCCCTCAAATCATTCCCAAACACCCCCACCGCAGAAAAGGAAAAATAAAGGAGATAAATAAATAAATCTGAAATTCTAATGGCTCATTTCCGTGGGACACTACCCTGCAGCTCTGAGCCTCCTCGCAGAGATCCAGTTTGATCCTGTCCGCCCCCCAACCCTGACTGCCCATCTCCACCCCCCTCTCGGCATGGAAACGAGAATCTGAGTTGGGAGTGTGTCTAATCTGATTTCACTGCATTTCCCTTCCTGAAGAACGGACACACAGTCTGACCTGGCTGTAATACACACAAAGGTGAGGCTGGATCCAGCTCACAATATTGATATGAATCTGTATCAATGTTCACCATCAAAAACAACAGAGGAGGAAGATGGGATGTGTTTGTTCCACATCATCATCACTGTGTCTGCTGCTCAATGTCACCCTTCCTCCTTTCATCCCCTCCTCTTCCTCTGTTGTTCTGAGCACCATCCCCACTCCCTCTGTGTGCCTTCACGACGAAGCTGTGCACACAAACCTGATTAAGATGCAGAGACTCTATGAGGGAAGGAGAAAGAAAGAGGGAGAGATAAAAGAATAACAGAGAGCGAGAAAAAGGCCTGAAGGGAATCTTTTCAGCACAGTGAACACAGGAGTGAATGAACCTATCAGAACATTGACACCAGCGGGCGCTACGGAGAAAACAGGTGGGGAGAGGAGAGAGGGAACGAGAGAAGGAGAGACGGAGAGGTGCAAGGAGAAGACGATGAGAGTCCACACTCAAGTAAGAGCAGTGCTAGTAGGCTGTCACCTGTGTGTGTGTGTGTGTGTGTGTGTGTGTGTGTGTGTGTGTGTGTGTGTGTGTGTGTGTGTGTGTGTGTGTGTGTGTGTGTGTGTGTGTGTGTGTGTGTGTGTGTGTGTGTGTGTGTGTGTGTGTGTGTGTGTGTGTGTGTGTGTGTGTGTGTGCAGGTGCTCTGTGTGTCCACAGAGAGAACACTGGCGAGCCCAATGTCAATCAAACAGGATCTAATTATGTTGCTGTGAGAGGTAGATGATTGGGAGGAAATCACTATCAGTCCCATTTTCACGAATGAGCTTTTAATTAAACTGAACAGCTAATGAGAGGCTGTATCACAACGATGGAGTGTTTTATCAGACAATGGGCCATTTACAGGAAAATTAGAAACATGAGAGAAGATGATGACATAGCGTAGACAGAGAGAAAACCAAAAAGGAGAGATAAAGTTAACAGCAGAGAGGGAATCCATTGTAAACAGTAAAACATGTTCATTCTTTGAACCTGTTATGTTGTTTCTGTTCTGACAGAAGTTCAAAGAATCAATGAAAGGACGCAACAAAGACTAGATGGAATTACAGACCACTGTACATAAAGAGAGAAGAGCGAGAGAGAGAACATGTTTGTAATAGAGTTTGCAGACAGAAAATAAAAACAGAGCGGGAGGGATATGTCTGATCAAAAACGGAGAAAACTTTCATCACTTAAGGCCTGTGTGTATGTGTGTGTACTGTATGTGTGCCTGTAACAGTGTGTGTTTACTGTATGTGTGCCTGTAACAGTGTGTGTGTGTGTTTACTGTATGTGTGCCTGTAACAGTGTGTGTGTTTACTGTATGTGTGCCTGTAACAGTGTGTGTGTTTACTGTATGTGTGCCTGTAACAGTGTGTGTGTTTACTGTATGTGTGCCTGTAACAGTGTGTGTGTGTACTGTATGTGTGCCTGTAACAGTGTGTGTGTGTGTTTACTGTATGTGTGCCTGTAACAGTGTGTGTGTGTACTGTATGTGTGCCTGTAACAGTGTGTGTGTGTACTGTATGTGTGCCTGTAACAGTGTGTGTGTGTGTTTACTGTATATGTGCCTGTAACAGTGTGTGTGTGTACTGTATGTGTGCCTGTAACAGTGTGTGTGTACTGTATGTGTGCCTGTAACAGTGTGTGTGTGTACTGTATGTGTGCCTGTAACAGTGTGTGTTTACTGTATGTGTGCCTGTAACAGTGTGTGTTTACTGTATGTGTGCCTGTAACAGTGTGTGTTTACTGTATGTGTGCCTGTAACAGTGTGTGTTTACTGTATGTGTGCCTGTAACAGTGTGTGTGTGTGTACTGTATGTGTGCCTGTAACAGTGTGTGTGTACTGTATGTGTGCCTGTAACAGTGTGTGTGTGTACTGTATGTGTGCCTGTAACAGTGTGTGTGTGTGTACTGTATGTGTGCCTGTAACAGTGTGTGTGTTTACTGTATGTGTGCCTGTAACAGTGTGTGTGTGTACTGTATGTGTGCCTGTAACAGTGTGTGTGTTTACTGTATGTGTGCCTGTAACAGTGTGTGTGTGTACTGTATGTGTGCCTGTAACAGTGTGTGTGTGTACTGTATGTGTGCCTGTAACAGTGTGTGTGTGTGTTTACTGTATGTGTGCCTGTAACAGTGTGTGTGTACTGTATGTGTGCCTGTAACAGTGTGTGTGTACTGTATGTGTGCCTGTAACAGTGTGTGTTTACTACATTTACATTTACATTTAAGTCATTTAGCAGACGCTCTTATCCAGAGCGACTTACAAATTGGTGCATTCACCTTATGACATCCAGTGGGACAGTCACTTAACAATAGTGCATCTAAAACTTAGGGGGGGTGGGGTGAGAGGGATTACTTAACCTATCCTAGGTATTCCTTAAAGAGGTGGGGTTTCAGGTGTCTCCGGAAGGTGGTGATTGACTCCGCTGTCCTGGCGTCGTGAGGGAGTTTGTTCCACCATTGGGGGGCCAGGGCAGCGAACAGTTTTGACTGGGCTGAGCGGGAGCTGTACTTCCTCAGTGGTAGGGAGGCGAGCAGGCCAGAGGTGGATGAACGCAGTGCCCTTGTTTGGGTGTAGGGCCTGATCAGAGCCTGGAGGTACTGAGGTGCCGTTCCCCTCACAGCTCCGTAGGCAAGCACCATGGTCTTGTAGCGGTGTGTGTGTGTACAGGCACACATGTGCCTGTAACAGTGTGTGTGTGTACTGTATGTGTGCCTGTAACAGTGTGCCTGTAACAGTTTACTGTATGTGTGCCTGTAACAGTGTGTGTTTACTGTATGTGTGCCTGTAACAGTGTGTGTTTACTGTATGTGTGCCTGTAACAGTGTGTGTGTGTACTGTATGTGTGCCTGTAACAGTGTGTGTGTGTGTACTGTATGTGTGCCTGTAACAGTGTGTGTGTTTACTGTATGTGTGCCTGTAACAGTGTGTGTGTGTACTGTATGTGTGCCTGTAACAGTGTGTGTGTACTGTATGTGTGCCTGTAACAGTGTGTGTGTGTACTGTATGTGTGCCTGTAACAGTGTGTGTGTACTGTATGTGTGCCTGTAACAGTGTGTGTGTACTGTATGTGTGCCTGTAACAGTGTGTGTGTGTACTGTATGTGTGCCTGTAACAGTGTGTGTGTGTGTGTGTGTACTGTATGTGTGCCTGTAACAGTGTGTGTGTGTACTGTATGTGTGCCTGTAACAGTGTGTGTGTGTACTGTATGTGTGCCTGTAACAGTGTGTGTGTTACTGTATGTGTGCCTGTAACAGTGTGTGTGTTACTGTATGTGTGCCTGTAACAGTGTGTGTTAACTGTATGTGTGCCTGTAACAGTGTGTGTTTACTGTATGTGTGCCTGTAACAGTGTGTGTTTACTGTATGTGTGCCTGTAACAGTGTGTGTGTGTACTGTATGTGTGCCTGTAACAGTGTGTGTGTACTGTATGTGTGCCTGTAACAGTGTGTGTGTGTACTGTATGTGTGCCTGTAACAGTGTGTGTGTGTACTGTATGTGTGCCTGTAACAGTGTGTGTGTTGTACTGTATGTGTGCCTGTAACAGTGTGTGTGTGTGTACTGTATGTGTGCCTGTAACAGTGTGTGTGTGTACTGTATGTGTGCCTGTAACAGTGTGTGTGTACTGTATGTGTGCCTGTAACAGTGTGTGTGTGTACTGTATGTGTGCCTGTAACAGTGTGTGTGTGTGTACTGTATGTGTGCCTGTAACAGTGTGTGTGTGTACTGTATGTGTGCCTGTAACAGTGTGTGTGTGTGTACTGTATGTGTGCCTGTAACAGTGTGTGTGTGTACTGTATGTGTGCCTGTAACAGTGTGTGTGTACTGTATGTGTGCCTGTAACAGTGTGTGTGTGTACTGTATGTGTGCCTGTAACAGTGTGTGTGTGTACTGTATGTGTGCCTGTAACAGTGTGTGTGTGTACTGTATGTGTGCCTGTAACAGTGTGTGTGTGTACTGTATGTGTGCCTGTAACAGTGTGTGTGTGTACTGTATGTGTGCCTGTAACAGTGTGTGTGTGTACTGTATGTGTGCCTGTAACAGTGTGTGTGTTGTACTGTATGTGTGCCTGTAACAGTGTGTGTGTGTACTGTATGTGTGCCTGTAACAGTGTGTGTGTGTACTGTATGTGTGCCTGTAACAGTGTGTGTGTGTACTGTATGTGTGCCTGTAACAGTGTGTGTGTGTACTGTATGTGTGCCTGTAACAGTGTGTGTGTGTACTGTATGTGTGCCTGTAACAGTGTGTGTGTGTACTGTATGTGTGCCTGTAACAGTGTGTGTGTGTACTGTATGTGTGCCTGTAACAGTGTGTGTGTGTACTGTATGTGTGCCTGTAACAGTGTGTGTGTGTACTGTATGTGTGCCTGTAACAGTGTGTGTGTGTGTACTGTATGTGTGCCTGTAACAGTGTGTGTGTGTGTACTGTATGTGTGCCTGTAACAGTGTGTGTGTGTACTGTATGTGTGCCTGTAACAGTGTGTGTGTTTACTGTATGTGTGCCTGTAACAGTGTGTGTGTGTACTGTATGTGTGCCTGTAACAGTGTGTGTGTGTTACTGTATGTGTGCCTGTAACAGTGTGTGTGTGTGTACTGTATGTGTGCCTGTAACAGTGTGTGTGTTTACTGTATGTGTGCCTGTAACAGTGTGTGTGTGTACTGTATGTGTGCCTGTAACAGTGTGTGTGTGTACTGTATGTGTGCCTGTAACAGTGTGTGTGTGTACTGTATGTGTGCCTGTAACAGTGTGTGTGTTTACTGTATGTGTGCCTGTAACGAGTGTGTGTGTGTGTACTGTATGTGTGCCTGTAACAGTGTGTGTGTTTACTGTATGTGTGCCTGTAACAGTGTGTGTGTTGTACTGTATGTGTGCCTGTAACAGTGTGTGTGTGTGCTGTACTGGTATGTGTGCCTGTAACAGTGTGTGTGTGTACTGTATGTGTGCCTGTAACAGTGTGTGTGTGTACTGTATGTGTGCCTGTGCGTGTGTGTGTGTGCTGTGTGTGTGCGTGTGTGTGTGTGTGTGTGTGTGTGTGTGTGCCTGTAGCTGTGTGTGTGTGTGTGTATGTGTGTGTGTGCACTGTATGTGTACTGTATGTGTGTGTGTGTGTGTGTGTACTGTATGTGTGCCTGTAACAGTGTGTGTG
>NW_025757169.1:0-5819 GCF_021184085.1 Oncorhynchus gorbuscha
CACTGACTCTATATTCATAGAGGTAAGAACTGAATGTCTGTTGGCCTCACTGAAACCTCTATATTCATAGAGGTAAGAACTGAATGTCTGTTGGCCTCACTGAAACCTCTATATTCATAGAGGTAAGAACTGAATGTCTGTTGGCCTCACTGAAACCTCTATATTCATAGAGGTAAGAACTGAATGTCTGTTGGCCTCACTGAAACCTCTATATTCATAGAGGTAAGAACTGAATGTCTGTTGGTCTCACTGAAACCTCTATATTCATAGAGGTAAGAACTGAATGTCTGTTGGCTTCACTGAAACCTCTATATTCATAGAGGTAAGAACTGAATGTCTGTTGGCCTCACTGAAACCTCTATATTCATAGAGGTAAGAACTGAATGTCTGTTGGCTCACTGAAACCTCTATATTCATAGAGGTAAGAACTGAATGTCTGTTGGTCTCACTGAAACCTCTATATTCATAGAGGTAAGAACTGAATGTCTGTTGGCCTCACTGAAACCTCTATATTCATAGAGGTAAGAACTGAATGTCTGTTGGCCTCACTGAAACCTCTATATTCATAGAGGTAAGAACTGAATGTCTGTTGGCCTCACTGAAACCTCTATATTCATAGAGGTAAGAACTGAATGTCTGTTGGCCTCACTGAAACCTCTATATTCATAGAGGTAAGAACTGAATGTCTGTTGGCCTCACTGAAACCTCTATATTCATAGAGGTAAGAACTGAATGTCTGTTGGCCTCACTGAAACCTCTATATTCATAGAGGTAAGAACTGAATGTCTGTTGGCTCACTGAAACCTCTATATTCATAGAGGTAAGAACTGAATGTCTGTTGGCTTCACTGAAACCTCTATATTCATAGAGGTAAGAACTGAATGTCTGTTGGCCTCACTGAAACCTCTATATTCATAGAGGTAAGAACTGAATGTCTGTTGGCCTCACTGAAACCTCTATATTCATAGAGGTAAGAACTGAATGTCTGTTGGCCTCACTGAAACCTCTATATTCATAGAGGTAAGAACTGAATGTCTGTTGGCCTCACTGAAACCTCTATATTCATACAGATAAGCAATTAATTTGATCCCTCTTTTTTCCAGCTCAACTGGAATTGCAAACTTTAGTGTATTTAAAGGTTTTAAACGTTTGAAATTGACACTTTAAAATGTCAGACTTGATTTTTGAAAAATGTATCAAACCCTATAAAAATGTTCCATTTAATTATAATACCATATAATAATTCACATTTCCTTTTGCGGAAGGATTATATTCCTGCTGTAGCAAACTGGATCAAATTAAGATCCAAGCATGTATTTTCACTACCAGATAATTAAGCTTTTAGCGTCACAACCGATTCCAATTTAAACATTAAGTTCCAAACAATCCAAGTGGATTATATTTTAGACATGTTGATACATTACACTACAAATACTGTCTAGGAAATAAACTGATGCACTGATACACTGTCTGCACAAAAGTTGGATTTTAATATTGTATACCTCACTGCAAAAGTGAATGATATCACTTTGATGCCCTGAGCGATGAAATCGGTAGCAGGATATGTGTCCTACTTCCTACTTCCTACTTCTTCCCAGAGGAAGAACCAGTGTATCTGTAGGAAAACATCCGTTTCCAGACAGCGTGTCTCTAGTTGACTTTGCATAATTACAGAAATGTAATGATAGGGGAAAAATGTTGATTTTCCTCCTTAAAAGACATACCCAAACGTAATTATTTTTCACGAGATGGCCATAAACAATCACCGGAAGTGTTATAAATTGCTGAGGTGTAGTTTCATTTGAGGAAACAAGCTTGAGTACATAGTTTAAATACATGTATGATTAAAACATCTAAAAATCATATATGATGTTTTTCCTATTCAACAAAAGTTATGCAATAGGGCTTGAAATGACTGCAATGCCTTCTAAAAATAGTAACAATCAAATTATAAACCACTTCTATAAGATGTTCCCTTTTTTACAACTAATATATATATATACTGTATGTATATGTGCTATACTCGGCCTTGTCTCCGGATGATAAGTTGATGGTTGAAGAAATCCCTCTAGTGGTGCCGGGGCTACAGTGTCTCCTGACCCCTCCTGTCTCAGCCTCCATTATGTTTGCTGCAGTAGTTTATGTGTCGGGGGGCTAGGGTCAGTTTGTTATATCTGGAGTACTTCTCCTGTCCTATTCGGTGTCCTGTGAGAATTTAAGTATGCTCTCTCTAATTCTCTCTTTCTCTCTTTCTTTCTCTCTCTCGGCTCTCGGAGGGCCTGAGCCCTAGGACCATGCCTCAGGACTACCTGGCATGATGACTCCTTGCTGTCCCCAGTCCACCTGGCTGTGCTGCTGCTCCAGTTTCAACTGTTCTGCCTTATTATTATTGGACCATGCTGGTCATTTATGAACATTTGAACATCTTGGCCATGTTCTGTTATCTCCACCCGGCACAGCCAGAAGAGGACTGGCCACCCCTCATAGCCTGGTTCCTCTCTAGGTTTCTTCCTAGGTTTTGGCCTTTCTAGGTAGTTTTTCCTAGCCACCGCGCTTCTACACCTGCATTGCTTGCTGTTTGGGGTTTTAGGCTGGGTTTCTGTACAGCACTTTGAGATATCAGCTGATGTAAGAAGGGCTTTATAAATACATTTGATTTGATATATATATATACTGTATATGATCATACTCAGGGACAGTATAATATTGGCACTATTTCATATGACTGCTAATAGAGAATGTTGTCCTAAACATCCACTGAGCGACACAGACACCATTAAAATGTATGCAGGTTCGTTACAGCTTCAGTTTGAATGTATTTTATTGATTTAACTTACATTACATTTACATTTAAGTCATTTAGCAGACGCTCTTATCCAGAGCGACTTACAAATTGGTGCATTCACCTTATGACATCCAGTGGGACAGTCACTTAACAATAGTGCATCTAAAACTTAGGGGGGTGGGGTGAGAGGGATTACTTAACCTATCCTAGGTATTCCTTAAAGAGGTGGGGTTTCAGGTGTCTCCGGAAGGTGGTGATTGACTCCGCTGTCCTGGCGTCGTGAGGGAGTTTGTTCCACCATTGGGGGGCCAGGGCAGCGAACAGTTTTGACTGGGCTGAGCGGGAGCTGTACTTCCTCAGTGGTAGGGAGGCGAGCAGGCCAGAGGTGGATGAACGCAGTGCCCTTGTTTGGGTGTAGGGCCTGATCAGAGCCTGGAGGTACTGAGGTGCCGTTCCCTCACAGCTCCGTAGGCAAGCACCATGGTCTTGTAGCGGATGCGAGCTTCAACTGGAAGCCAGTGGAGAGAACGGAGGAGCGGGGTGACGTGAGAGAACTTGGGAAGGTTGAACACCAGACGGGCTGCGGCGTTCTGGATGAGTTGAAGGGGTTTAATGGCACAGGCAGGGAGCCCAGCCAACAGCGAGTTGCAGTAATCCAGACGGGAGATGACAAGTGCCTGGATTAGGACCTGCGCCGCTTCCTGTGTGAGGCAGGGTCGTACTCTGCGGATGTTGTAGAGCATGAACCTACAGGAACGGGCCACCGCCTTGATGTTAGTTGAGAACGACAGGGTGTTGTCCAGGATCACGCCAAGGTTCTTGGCGCTCTGGGAGGAGGACACAATGGAGTTGTCAACCGTGATGGCGAGATCATGGAGCGGGCAGTCCTTCCCGGGAGGAAGAGCAGCTCCGTCTTGCCGAGGTTCAGCTTGAGGTGGTGATCCGTCATCCACACTGATATGTCTGCCAGACATGCAGAGATGCGATTCGCCACCTGGTCATCAGAAGGGGGAAAGGAGAAGATTAATTGTGTGTCGTCTGCATAGCAATGATAAGAGAGACCATGTGAGGTTATGACAGAGCCAAGTGACTTGGTGTATAGCGAGAATAGGAGAGGGCCAAGAACAGAGCCCTGGGGGACACCAGTGGTGATAGCGCGTGGTGAGGAGACAGATTCTCGCCACGCCACCTGGTAGGAGCGACCTGTCAGGTAGGACGCAATCCAAGCGTGGGCCGCGCCGGAGATGCCCAACTCGGAGAGGGTGGAGAGGAGGATCTGATGGTTCACAGTATCGAAGGCAGCCGATAGATCTAGAAGGATGAGAGCAGAGGAGAGAGAGTTAGCTTTAGCAGTGCGGAGCGCCTCCGTGATACAGAGGAGAGCAGTCTCAGTTGAATGACTTTAATAGTCTTGAATTTAATAGTCTTGAAACCTGACTGATTTGGATCAAGAAGGTCATTCAGAGAGAGATAGCGGGAGAGCTGGCCAAGGACGGCACGTTCAAGAGTTTTGGAGAGAAAAGAAAGAAGGGATACTGGTCTGTAATTGTTGACATCGGAGGGATCGAGTGTAGGTTTTTTCAGAAGGGGTGCAACTCTCGCTCTCTTGAAGACGGAAGGGACGTAGCCAACGGTCAGGGATGAGTTGATGAGCGAGGTGAGGTAAGGGAGAAGGTCTCCGGAAATGGTCTGGAGAAGAGAGGAGGGGATAGGGTCAAGCGGGCAGGTTGTTGGGCGGCCGGCCGTCACAAGACGCGAGATTTCATCTGGAGAGAGAGGGGAGAAAGAGGTCAGAGCACAGGGTAGAGCAGTGTGAGCAGAACCAGCGGTGTCGTTTGACTTAGCAAACGAGGATCGGATGTCGTCGACCTTCTTTTCAAAATGGTTGACGAAGTCATCTGCAGAGAGGGAGGAGGGGGGAGGGGCGGAGGATTCAGGAGGGAGGAGAAGGTGGCAAAGAGCTTCCTAGGGTTAGAGGCAGATGCTTGGAATTTAGCGTGGTAGAAAGTGGCTTTAGCAGCAGAGACAGAGGAGGAAAATGTAGAGAGGAGGGAGTGAAAGGATGCCAGGTCCGCAGGGAGGCGAGTTTTCCTCCATTTCCGCTCGGCTGCCCGAAGCCCTGTTCTGTGAGCTCGCAATGAGTCATCGAGCCACGGAGCGGGGAGGGAGGACCGAGCCGGCCTGGAGGATAGGGGACATAGAGAGTCAAGGGATGCAGAGAGGGAGGAGAGGAGGGTTGAGGAGGCAGAATCAGGAGATAGGTGGGAGAAGGTTTGAGCGGAGGGAAGAGATGATAGGATGGAAGAGGAGAGAGTAGCGGGGAGAGAGAGCGAAGGTTGGGACGGCGCGATACCATCCGAGTAGGGGCAGTGTGGGAGGTGTTGGATGAGAGCGAGAGGGAAAAGGATACAAGGCAGTGGTCGGAGACTTGGAGGGAGTTGCAATGAGGTTAGTGGAAGAACAGCATCTAGTAAAGATGAGGTCGAGCGTATTGCCTGCCTTGTGAGTAGGGGGGGAAGGTGAGAGGGTGAGGTCAAAAGAGGAGAGGAGTGGAAAGAAGGAGGCAGAGAGGAAAGAGTCAAAGGTAGACGTGGGGAGGTTAAAGTCCCCCAGAACTGTGAGAGGTGAGCCGTCCTCAGGAAAGGAGCTTATCAAGGCATCAAGCTCATTGATGAACTCTCCGAGGGAACCTGGAGGGCGATAAATGATAAGGATGTTAAGCTTGAAAGGGCTAGTAACTGTGACAGCATGGAATTCAAAGGAGGCGATAGACAGATGGGTAAGGGGAGAAAGAGAGAATGACCACTTGGGAGAGATGAGGATCCCGGTGCCACCACCCCGCTGACCAGACGCTCTCGGGGTGTGCGAGAACACGTGGGCGGACGAAGAGAGAGCAGTAGGAGTAGGAGTGTTGTCTGTGGTGATCCATGTTTCCGTCAGTGCCAAGAAGTCGAGGGACTGGAGGGAGGCATAGGCTGAGATGAACTCTGCCTTGTTGACCGCAGATTGGCAGTTCCAGAGGCTACCGGAGACC
>NW_025757170.1:0-5819 GCF_021184085.1 Oncorhynchus gorbuscha
TCTTCCTACTTCTCCCTCTCTCTTCCTACTACTCCCTCTCTCTTCCTACTTCTCCCTCTTTCTTCTACTTCTCCCTCTCTCTTCCTACTTCTCCCTCTCTTCTACTTCTCCCTCTCTCTTCCTACTTCTCCCTCTCTCTTCCTACTTTCTCCTCTTCCACTTCCCTCTCTTCCTACTTCTCCCTCTCTCTTCCTACTTCTCCCTCTTCTTCCTACTACTCCCTCTCTCTTCCTACTTCTCCCTCTCTCTTCCTACTTCTCCCTCTCTCTTCCTACTTCTCCCTCTCTCTTCCTACTTCTCCCTCTCTCTTCCTACTACTCCCTCTCTCTTCCTACTTCTCCCTCTCTCTTCATACTTCTCTCCTTTCTCTTCTCTACTCTCCCTCTCTCTTCCTACTTCTCCCTTTCTTTTCCTACTACTCCCTCTCTCTTTCTACTTCTCCCTTTCTTTTCCTACTTCTCCTCTTTCTTTCTACTTCTCCTCTCTCTCTTCCTACTACTCCCTCTCTCTTCCTACTACTCCCTCTCTCTTCCTACTTCTCCCTCTCTCTTCCTACTTCTCCTCTCTCTTCCTACTTCTCCCTTTCTTTTCCTACTACTCCCTCTCTCTTCCTACTTCTCCCTCTCTCTTCCTACTTCTCCCTCTCTCTTCCTACTACTCCCTCTCTCTTCCTACTTCTCCTCTCTCTTCCTACTTCTCCCTTTCTTTTCCTACTTCTCCCTCTCTCTTCCTACTTCTCCCTCTCTCTTCCTACTACTCCATTTCTCTTCCTACTTCTCCCTCTCTCTTCCTACTTCTCCCTCTCTCTTCCTACTACTCCCTCTCTCTTCCTACTTCTCCCTCTCTCTTCCTACTTCTCCCTTTCTTTTCCTACTTCTCCCTCTCTCTTCCTACTTCTCCCTTCTCCTACTTTCCTCCTACTACTCCCTCTCTTTCCTACTTCTCCCTTTCTTTTCCTACTTCTCCCTCTCTCTTCCTACTTCTCCCTCTCTCTTCCTACTACTCCCTCTCTCTTCCTACTTCTCCCTCTCTCTCTTCCTACTTCTCCCTCTCTCTTCCTACTTCTCCCTCTCTCTTCCTACTTCTCCCTCTCTCTTCCTACTTCTCCCTCTCTCTTCCTACTACTCCCTCTCTCTTCCTACTTCTCCCTCTCTCTTCCTACTTCTCCCTCTCTCTTCCTACTTCTCCCTCTCTCTTCCTACTTCTCCTCTCTCTTCCTACTTCTCCCTTTCTCTTCCTACTTCTCCTCTCTCTTCCTACTTCTCCCTCTCTCTTCCTACTACTCCTCTCTCTTCCTACTTCTCCCTCTCTTCCTACTACTCCCTCTCTCTTCCTACTTCTCCCTCTCTCTTCCTACTTCTCCCTCTCTCTTCCTACTACTCCCTCTCTCTTCCTACTTCTCCTCTCTCTTCCTACTTCTCCCTTTCTTTTCCTACTTCTCCCTCTCTCTTCCTACTTCTCCCTTTCTTTTCCTACTACTCCCTCTCTTCCTACTTCTCCCTTCTTTTCCTACTTCTCCCTCTTTCTTCCTACTTCTCCCTCTCTCTTCCTACTTCTCCCTCTCTCTTCCTACTTCTCCCTCTCTCTTCCTACTTCTCCCTCTCTCTTCCTACTTCTCCCTCTCTCTTCCTACTTCTCCCTCTCTTCCTACTTCTCCCTCTCTCTTCCTACTTCTCCCTCTCTCTTCCTACTTCTCCCTCTCTCTTCCTACTACTCCCTCTCTCTTCCTACTTCTCCCTCTCTCTTCCTACTTCTCCCTCTCTCTTCCTACTTCTCCCTCTCTCTTCCTACTTCTCCCTCTCTCTTCCTACTTCTCCCTCTCTCTTCCTACTTCTCCCTCTTCCTACTTCTCCTCTCTTCCCTACTCTCCTCTCTCTTCCTACTACTCCCTCTCTCTTCTACTTCTCCCTTCTTTTCCTACTTCTCCCTCTTCTTTCTACTTCTCCCTCTCTCTTCCTACTACTCCCTCTCTCTTCCTACTACTCCCTCTCTCTTCCTACTTCTCCCTCTCTCTTCCTACTTCTCCCTCTCTCTTCCTACTTCTCCCTTTCTTTTCCTACTACTCCCTCTCTCTTCCTACTTCTCCCTCTCTCTTCCTACTTCTCCCTCTCTTCCTACTACTCCCTCTCTCTTCCTACTTCTCCCTCTCTCTTCCTACTTCTCCCTTTCTTTTCCTACTTCTCCTCTCTTCCTACTTCTCCCTCTCTCTTCCTACTACTCCCTTTCTCTTCCTACTTCTCCCTCTCTCTTCCTACTTCTCCCTCTCTCTTCCTACTACTCCCTCTCTCTTCCTACTTCTCCCTCTCTCTTCCTACTTCTCCCTTTCTTTTCCTACTTCTCCCTCTCTCTTCCTACTTCTCCCTTTCTTTTCCTACTACTCCCTCTCTCTTCCTACTTCTCCCTTTCTCTTCCTACTTCTCCTCTTCTTCCTACTTCTCCCTCTTCCTACTACTCCCTCTCTCTTCCTACTTCTCCCTCTCTCTTCCTACTTCTCCCTCTCTCTTCCTACTTCTCCCTCTCTCTTCCTACTTCTCCTCTCTCTTCCTACTTCTCCCTCTCTTTCTTACTTCTCCCTCTCTCTTCCTACTACTCCCTCTCTCTTCCTACTTCTCCCTCTCTCTTCCTACTTCTCCCTCTCTCTCCTACTCCCTCTCTCTTCCTACTTCTCCCTCTCTCTTCCTACTTCTCCCTTTCTTTTCCTACTACTCCCTCTCTCTTCCTACTTCTCCTCTCTTCCTACTTCTCCCTCTCTTCCTACTACTCCCTCTCTCTTCCTACTTCTCCCTCTCTCTTCCTACTTCTCCCTTTCTTTTCCTACTTCTCCCTCTCTCTTCCTACTTCTCCCTCTCTCTTCCTACTACTCCCTCTCTCTTCCTACTTCTCCCTCTCTCTTCCTACTTCTCCCTCTCTCTTCCTACTACTCCCTCTCTTCCTACTTCTCTCTCTCTCCTACTTCCTCTCTCTTCCTACTTCTCCCTCTCTCTTCCTACTTCTCCCTTTCTTTTCCTACTACTCCCTCTCTCTTCCTACTTCTCCCTTTCTTTTCCTACTTCTCCCTCTTTCTTCCTACTTCTCCCTCTCTCTTCCTACTACTCCCTCTCTCTTCCTACTTCTCCCTCTCTCTTCCTACTTCTCCCTCTCTCTTCCTACTTCTCCCTCTCTCTTCCTACTTCTCCCTCTCTCTTCCTACTTCTCCCTCTCTCTTCCTACTTCTCCCTCTCTCTTCCTACTACTCCCTCTCTCTTCCTACTTCTCCCTCTCTCTTCCTACTTCTCCCTCTCTCTTCCTACTACTCCCTCTCTCTTCCTACTTCTCCCTCTCTCTTCCTACTTCTCCCTTTCTTTTCCTACTTCTCCCTCTCTCTTCCTACTTCTCCCTCTCTCTTCCTACTACTTCCCTCTCTCTTCCTACTACTCCCTCTCTTCCTACTTCTCCCTCTCTCTTCCTACTTCTCCCTCTCTCTTCCTACTACTCCTCTCTCTTCCTACTTCTCCCTCTCTCTTACTTCTCCCTCTCTCTTCCTACTTCTCCCTCTCTCTTCCTACTTCTCCCTTTCTTTTCCTACTACTCCCTCTCTCTTCCTACTTCTCCCTTTCTTTTCCTACTTCTCCCTCTTTCTTCCTACTTCTCCCTCTCTCTTCCTACTTCTCCCTCTCTCTTCCTACTTCTCCCTCTCTCTTCCTACTTCTCCCTCTCTCTTCCTACTTCTCCCTCTCTCTTCCTACTTCTCCCTCTCTCTTCCTACTTCTCCCTCTCTCTTCCTACTTCTCCCTCTCTTTTCTTACTTCTCCCTCTCTTCCTACTACTCCCTCTCTCTTCCTACTTCTCCCTCTCTCTTCCTACTTCTCCCTCTCTCTTCCTACTACTCCCTCTCTCTTCCTACTTCTCCCTCTCTCTTCCTACTTCTCCCTTTCTTTTCCTACTTCTCCCTCTCTTCCTACTTCTCCCTCTCTCTTCCTACTCTCCTCTCTCTTCCTACTTCTCCTTTCTTTTCCTACTACTCCCTCTCTCTTCCTACTTCTCCCTTTCTTTTCCTACTTCTCCTCTTTCTTCCTACTTCTCCTCTCTCTTCCTACTACTCCTCTCTCTTCCTACTACTCCCTCTCTTCCTACTTCTCCCTCTCTTCCTACTTCTCCCTCTCTCTTCCTACTTCTCCCTCTCTCTTTTCCTACTACTCCCTCTCTCTTCCTACTTCTCCCTCTCTCTTCCTACTTCTCCCTCTCTCTTCCTACTACTCCCTCTCTCTTCCTACTTCTCTCTCTCTCTTCCTACTTCTCCCTTTCTTTTCCTACTTCTCCCTCTCTCTTCCTACTTCTCCCTCTCTCTTCCTACTACTCCCTCTCTCTTCCTACTTCTCCCTCTCTCTTCCTACTTCTCCCTCTCTCTTCCTACTACTCCTCTCTCTTCCTACTTCTCCCTCTCTCTTCCTACTTCTCCCTTTCTTTTCCTACTTCTCCCTCTCTTCCTACTTCTCCCTTTCTTTTCCTACTACTCCCTCTCTCTTCCTACTTCTCCCTTCTTTTCCTACTTCTCCCTCTTTCTTCCTACTTCTCCCTCTCTCTTCCTACTACTCCCTCTCTCTTCCTACTTCTCCCTCTCTCTTCCTACTTCTCCCTCTCTCTTCCTACTTCTCCCTCTCTTCCTACTTCTCCCTCTCTCTTCCTACTTCTCCCTCTTCTTTCTACTCCCTCTCTCTTCCTACTCCCTCTCTCTCTTCCTACTTCTCCCTCTCTTCCTACTTCCCTCTCTCTTCCTACTACTCCCTCTCTTCCTACTTATCCTCTCTCTTCCTACTTCTCCCTTTCTTTCCTACTTCTCTCTCTCTTCCTACTTCTCCCTCTCTCTTCCTACTACTCCTCTCTCTTCATACTTCTCCCTCTCTCTTCCTACTCTCTCTCTCTTCCTATTTCTCCTTTCTTTTCCTACTACTCCCTCTCTCTTCCTACTTCTCCCTCTCTCTCTCCTACTTCTCCCTCTCTCTTCCTACTACTCCCCTCTCTTCCTACTTCTCCCCTCTCTTCCTACTTCTCCCTTTCTTTTCCTACTTCTCCCTCTCTCTTCCTACTTCTCCCTCTCCTCCTACTACTCCTCTCTCTTCCTACTTCTCCCTCTCTTCATACTTCTCCCTCTCTCTTACTACTTCTCCCTCTCTCTTCCTACTTCTCCCTTTCTTTCCTACTACTCCCTCTCTTTCTACTTCTCCCTCTTTTCCTACTTCCTCCCTCTCTCTTCCTACTTCTCCCTCTCTTCCTACTATCTCTCTCTCTCTTCCTACTTTTCCTCTCTCTTCCTACTTCTCCTTCTCTTCCTACTTCTCCCTCTCTCTTCCCACTTCTCCCTCTCTTTTCCTACTTCTCCCTCTCTCTTTCCTACTTCTCCCTTCTTTCCTACTACTCCCTCTCTTTTCCTACTTCTCCCTCTTTTCCTACTTCTCCTTTCTTTCCTACTACTCCCTCTCTCTTCCTACTTCTCCCTCTCTCTTCCTACTTCTCCCTCTCTCTTCCTACTACTCCCTCTCTTCCTACTTCTCCCTCTCTCTTCCTACTTCTCCCTCTCTTTTCCTACTTCTCCTCTCTCTCTTCCTACTACTCCTCTCTCTTCCTACTTCTCCCTCTCCCTTCCTACTTCTCCTCTCTCTTCCTACTTCTCCCTCTCTCTTCCTACTTCTCCCTTCTCTCTCTTCCTACTTCTCCCTCTCTCTTTCTACTACTCCCTCTCTTTTCCTACTTCTCCCTCTCTCTTCCTACTTCTCCCTTTCTTTTCCTACGTCTCCTCTCTCTTCCTACTTCTCCCTCTCTCTTTCCTACGTCTCCTCTCT
>NW_025757171.1:0-5816 GCF_021184085.1 Oncorhynchus gorbuscha
GGTGCTGTTTTTCATTTATTTCACCAGTCAGATTATAGCCTTGGTGCTGTTTTTCATTATTTCATCAGTCAGATTAAGGCTTTTGGTGTTGTTTTTCATTTAGTTCACTAGTCAGATTATGCTATTTGGTGCTGTTTTCATTTATTATTTCACCAGTCAGATTACCCTTGGTGCTGTTTTCATTTATTTCATCAGTCAGATTATGCTATTTGGTGCGGTTTTTCATTTATTTCACCAGTCAGATTAGCCTTGGTGCTGTGTTATATTCATTTCACCAGTCAGATTGGCTTTTGGTGCTGTTTTCATTTATTTCACCAGTCAGATTAGCCTTGGTGGAGTTTTCATTTCACAGTCAAATTAGCCCTCAGCTTTTCATTTATTACAGCTAGATTAGACTTGGTGCTTTTTCATTTATGTTACCAGTCAGAAGCCTTGGTTCTGCTTTTCAGATTAGCACTTAGATGAGACTTGGTGCTGTTTTCATTTATTTCACCTGTCAGATTGGCGATTTGGTGAGTTTTTCATTTTTTGTCAAATTAGCCTTGTTGTTTTTTTCCATTTATTTCACCAATTAGATTACATAACCTCAGATTAAGCTGTTTTCATTTATTTCACCAGTCAAGATTAGCCTTTGCTGTTTTTATTTGGAGCCTTGGTGTTTTTCATTTATTTCACCTGTCAGATTAAGCATTTTTTGTTGGTGTTTTTCATTTATTTCAGAAGTCAGATTACCATTTGTGTTGTTTTCATTTATTTCACCAGTCAGAATAGGCTATTTGGTGCTGATTTTTTCATTTATATATCCAGTCAGATTAGCCTTGTTGCTGTTTTTCATTTATTTTACCAGTCAGATTACCCTTGGTGCTGTTATTTCATTTATGGCTTTCAACTATCAGATTACCTTGGTGCCTTTGTCCATTTATTTCACCAGTCAGATTAGCCTTGTGCTATTTTTAATTTATTTCACCAGTCAGATTAGCCTTGGTGCTGTTTTTCATTCATTTCACCAGTCAGATTATGGTGCTGTTTTCATTCATTTCACCAGTCAGATTTGTGGCTCTGTTTTCATTCATTTCACCAGTCAGATTTGCCTTGGTGCTGTTTTTCATTAATTTCACCAGTCAGATTTGCCTTGGCTCTGTTTTTCATTCATTTCACCAGTCAGATTTGCCTTGGCTCTGTTTTTCATTCATTTCACCAGTCAGATTTGCCTTGGTCTGTTTTCATTCATTTCACCAGTCAGATTTGCCTTGGCTCTGTTTTTCATTCATTTCACCAGTCAGATTTGCCTTGGTGCTGTTTTCATTCATTTCACCAGTCAGATTTGCCTTGGTGCTGTTTTTCATTCATTTCACCAGTATTTGCCTTGGCTCTGTTTTCATTCATTTAGTCAGATTTGCCTTGGTGCTGTTTTTCATTCATTTCACCAGTCAGATTTGCCTTGGTGCTGTTTTTTAATTTCATTTCACCAGTCAGATTTGCCTTGGCTGCTGTTTTCATTCATTTCACCAGTCAGATTTGCCTTGGTGCTGTCTTTCATTCATTTCACCAGTCAGAATTTGCCTTGGTGCTGATTTTCATTCATTTCACCAGTCAGATTTGCCTTGGTGCTGTTTTTCATTATTTCACCAGTCAGATTTGCCTTGGTGCTGTTTTTCATTCATTTCACCAGTCAGTTTTGCCTTGGCTCTGTTTTCATTCATTTCACCAGTCAGATTTGCCTTGGTGCTGTTTTCATTCATTTCACCAGTCAGATTTGCCTTGGTGCTGTTTTTCATTCATTTCACCAGTCAGATTTGCCTTGGTGCTGTTTTTCATTGTTTCACCAGTCAGTTTTGCCTTGGCTCTGTTTTCATTCATTTCACCAGTCAGATTTGCCTTGGTCTGTTTTTCCATTTATTTCACCAGTCAGATTTGCCTTGGCTCTGTTTTCATTCATTTAGTCAGTTTTGCCTTGGCTCTGTTTTCATTCATTTCACCAGTCAGATTTGCCTTGGCTCTGTTTTCATTCATTTCACCAGTCAGATTTGCCTTGGCTCTGTTTTTCATTCATTTCACCAGTCAGTTTTGCCTTGGCTCTGTTTTCATTCATTTCACCAGTCAGATTTGCCTTGGTCTGTTTTCATTCATTTCACCAGTCAGATTTGCCTTGGTCTGTTTTTCATTCATTTCACCAGTCAGAGCTTGGCTCTGTTTTCATTCATTTCACCAGTCAGATTTGCCTTGGCTCTGTTTTTCATTATTTCACCAGTCAGGTTGCCTTGGTGCTGTTTTCATTCATTTCACCAGTCAGATTTGACTTGGTGCTGTTTTTCATTCATTTCACCAGTCAGGTTTGCCTTGGTTCTGTTTTTCATTGATTTCATCACTTAGATGAGACTTGTTTTTCATTCATTTCACCAGTCTGTTTTCCTTGGTGTTGTTTTCATTATTTCACCAGTCAGATTTGTTTTGGTGATGTTTTTCATTCATTTCACCAGTCAGATTACCCTGTTGCTGTTTTTTCATTTATTTCACCAGTCAGATTAGCCGTTTGGTGCTGTTTTTATTCATTTCACCAGTCAGATTGGCCATTTGGTGCTGTTTATCTTTTTTTCACAAGTCAGATTAGCCTTGGTGCTGTTTTTTATTTATTTCACCAGTCAGATTAGCCTTGGCGCTGTTTTTTCATTATTTCACATTAGTCAGATTAGCCTTTTGTTGTTTTTTAAATAATTTATTACACCTATCAGATTAGCCTGTTGCTTTTTTAATTTAATTTACCAGTCAGATTAGCTTGGTGCTGTTTGTCAGTTATTTCATCAGTCAGATTAGCCATTTGTGTTGTTTTCATTTTTTCACCAGTCAGAATAGGCTATTTGGTGCTGATTTTCATTTATATATCCAGTCAGATTAGCCTTGTTGCTGTTTTTCATTTATTTTACCAGTCAGATTACCCTTGGTGCTGTTTTTCATTTATTTCACTAGTCAGATTACCTTGGTGCTGTTTTCATTTATTTCACCAGTCAGATTAGCCTTGGTGCTATTTTCATTTATTTCACCAGTCAGATTACCTTGGTGCTGTTTTCCATTTATTTCACCAGTCAGATTACCCTTGGTGCTGTTTTATTTATGTCTTTCAACTATCAGATTAGCCTTGGTGCCTTTTTCCATTTATTTCACCAGTCAGATTACCCTTGGTGCAGATTACCCTTGGCTCTGTTTTCCATTTATTTCACCAGTCAGATTAGCCTTGGTGCTGTTTTTCATTCATTTCACCAGTCAGTTTTGCCTTGGCTCTGTTTTTCATTCATTTCACCAGTCAGATTACCCTTGGCTCTGTTTTCATTCATTTCACCAGTCAGTTTTGCCTTGGCTCTGTTTTTCATTTATTTCACAGTCAGATTTGCCTTGGTGTTGTTTTTAATTTATTTCAACCGTCAGATTAGGCAATTTGGAGCTGAGTTTCATTAATTTCCCAGTCAAATTAGCCCTCAATGCTGCTTTTCATTTATTACATCACTTAGATTAGACTTGGTGCTGTTTTTCATTTATGTTACCAGTCAGATTAGCCTTGGTTCTGCTTTTCATTGATTTCATCACTTAGATGAGACTTGGTGCTGTTTTCCATTTTATATATCACCAGTCAGATATGGCGATTTGGTGATGTTTTCATTTTTTTCATCAGTCAAATTAGCCTTGTTGCTGTTTTTCATTGATTTATTTCACCAATCAGATCCGTTTTGGTGCTGTTTTTGATTTACATAACCAGTCGATTACCATTTGTGCAGTTTTCCATTTTTTCACCAGTCAGATTAGCCTTGGTGCTGTTTTTTATTTATTTCACCAGACAGGTTAGCCTTGGTGCTGTTTGTCAATTATTTCACAAGTCAGATTACCATTTGTGCAGTTTTCCATTTTTTCACCAGTCAGATTATCCTTGGTGCTGTTTGTCAGTTATTTCACCAGTCAGATTACCATTTGTGTTGTTTTTCATTTATTTCACCAGTCAGAATAGGCTATTTGGTGCTGATTTTAATTTATATATCCAGTCAGATTAGCCTTGTTGCTGTTTTTCATTTATTTTACCAGTCAGATTACCCTTGGTGCTGTTATTTCATTTATGGCTTTCAACTATCAGATTACCTTGGTGCCTTTGTCCATTTATTTCACCAGTCAGATTAGCCTGGTGCTATTTTTAATTTATTTCACCAGTCAGATTAGCCTTGGTGCTGTTTTTCATTCATTTTTTCACCAGTCAGATTAGCCTTGGTGCTGTTTTTCATTCATTTACCAGTCAGATTTGCCTTGGCTCTGTTTTCATTCATTTCACCAGTCAGATTTGCCTTGGTGCTGTTTTCATTAATTTCACCAGTCAGATTTTGCCTTGGCTCTGTTTTTCATTCATTTCACCAGTCAGATTTGCCTTGGCTCTGTTTTTCATTCATTTCACCAGTCAGATTTGCCTTGGCTCTGTTTTTCATTCATTTCACCAGTCAGATTTGCCTTGGCTCTGTTTTTCATTCATTTCACCAGTCAGATTTGCCTTGGTGCTGTTTTTCATTCATTTCACCAGTCAGATTTGCCTTGGCTCTGTTTTTCATTCATTTCACCAGTCAGATTTGCCTTGGCTCTGTTTTCATTCATTTCACCAGTCAGATTTGCCTTGGCTCTGTTTTTCATTCATTTCACCAGTCAGATTTGCACTTGGCTCTGTTTTCATTCATTTCACCAGTCAGATTTGCCTTGGCTCTGTTTTTCATTCATTTCACCAGTCAGATTTGCCTTGGCTCTGTTTTTCATTCATTTCACCAGTCAGATTACCCTTGGCTCTGTTTTTCATTCATTTCACCAGTCAGTTTTGCCTTGGCTCTGTTTTTCATTTATTTCACCAGTCAGATTTGCCTTGGTGTTGTTTTTAATTTATTTCAACCGTCAGATTAGGCAATTTGGAGCTGAGTTTCATTAATTTCACCAGTCAAATTAGCCCTCTGTACTGCTTTTCATTTATTACATCACTTGATTAGACTTGGTGCTGTTTTCATTTATGTTGCAGTCAGATTATGTTGGTTCTGCTTTCATTGATTTCATCACTTAGATGAGTTTGGTGCTGTTTTTCCATTTATATCACCAGTCAGATATGGCGATTTGGTGATGTTTTTCATTTTTCATCAGTCAAATTAGCCTTGTTGCTGTTTTCATTGATTTATTTCACCAATCAGATCCGTTTTGGTGCTGTTTTTCGTTTACTTAACCAGTCAGATTACCATTTGTGCAGTTTTCCATTTTTCACCAGTCAGATTAGCCTTGGTGCTGTTTTTATTTATTTCACCAGACAGGTTAGCCTTGGTGCTGTTTGTCAATTATTTCACAAGTCAGATTACCATTTGTGCAGTTTTCCATTTTTTCACCAGTCAGATTATCCTTGGTGCTGTTTGTCAGTTATTTCACCAGTCAGATTACCATTTGTGTTGTTTTTCATTTATTTCACCAGTCAGAATAGGCTATTTGGTGCTGATTTTAATTTATATATCCAGTCAGATTAGCCTTGTTGCTGTTTTTCATTTATTTTACCAGTCAGATTACCCTTGGTGCTGTTATTTCATTTATGGCTTTCAACTATCAGATTACCTTGGTGCCTTTGTCCATTTATTTCACCAGTCAGATTAGCCTTGGTGCTATTTTTAATTTATTTCACCAGTCAGATTAGCCTTGGTGCTGTTTTCATTCATTTCACCAGTCAGATTAGCCTTGGTGCTGTTTTTCATTCATTTCACCAGTCAGATTTGCCTTGGCTCTGTTTTTCATTCATTTCACCAGTCAGATTTGCCTTGGTG
>NW_025757172.1:0-5812 GCF_021184085.1 Oncorhynchus gorbuscha
AGATAGGAAGTATAGTAATTTCAGTCCTCCACTCTCACGGTAAGCAGAGATGTACAGTACACATGTCACACACCCAGAGAACCAGCGCCAGTATTTTTGGAACTTTACAGAAGAGAGGTAATGCATACCTCAGCTGCTGGTTGTCCGTCAATAACACGTACTTAGCAGGGCTTACGCTAACAAAAGCAGTGATGTGCGCCTCCCCTAACGCCTCCCCTAACCTTAACCCTTTAATCTAACTCCTAAACTTAACCCTAACCTCAAGCCTAGCTAAGAAAGGGCAAGCTAGCTAACATTAGCCACTTAGCTAGAATTCGTAACACATCATACATTTAGCAAATTCATAATATATTTTACATTTTGCAAATTCATAATGTAAACATTTTGCAGATTCGTAACATATTATTATATTATTATTATTATTATATTTTTGCAAATTCATAACAATATAATTTGTATACAATATAGCAATTTTAATTTGTAACATATCTCACAAAATGTGCGATGGACATCCACATATTAATACATACCATACTAAACGTAACATATCACAATAAATTGAGCGTCCCAGATTTAAATACAGAGTAATACGAAATGCTCTGAGACCGGGTTGGGCCATAAGATATGTACTGTATGTATGCATAACCATGTTGCTTTTTGTAAGCAAATCTTGTGTCTTCAGATCAGTGAAGGAGGAAAGGAGATGAGATTAGAGCAGGAGGTGTCCTTATTCTAAACTATTGAGATGGACATGCACCACGAATTTAATATAACTGAAGCACTATTCTGTCAGGCGCAGTGTAGCACAACTGCTGCTGGTGTAGCCTAGAATATGCATGCAAACTAGAAGTCTCCAACACCTCTTGTTTGGACCTTGGCTCTCATATGAAAAGACCAGCGCCTAACAATACAGAAGTGGATAAACATTTCCCTCGAGGTAACCGCAGTTGCTGATACCAGCAGTATATCTCCTTCTCCATCTCTCCCCACCTCCTTCATTTCGGTTTGCTCTTATCTTACCTTCTCCCACAGTTTCACCTGGTTGACAATGCCTACTACAGTCCTCTCTTAGTAAAACAAACAGTGGTGTATTCAGACGGATAATGAGGACACAGACCGTGAAAAGAACAGGTCACAAGAGGAATATTACTGTCTCCCTCTCCCACCACATCTGACCAATGATGTCACTAACCATGGCTGTGTGTGTCATCAGGCCTGTAAAGGCTTAAACAGCTTGTTGCAACGAGAAATGAACTCAAGGATGCCTGGGACAGAGTGGAAACCCTGTCTCATGCTGCTGTCGGACACGTTAAAACCGGTCAAAGAAGGGGAACAACATCGGGCTTCCCCAGAGTGGGTCAATTTACACGATATTGTGACACCGACTTGAGGAAATCAAAAGTGAAACAATTGTTGTAAAAAGGGAAACATACTCTCATTAGTTAATTATACACAGTAATGGAATAATACAATAACAGGATATGCTTGTTTAATATAACATTATAGTTACACAATAGAACAGTAGATATACAAAGTCCTACTAAAATGTAATATTCTGTGAGAAAATGTTGGGATTTCTTCATACAGATAATTATGAATGAATCGTGAATAATATTGAGTGAAAGTTACAGATATATAAATATCATATTCAAAAAATCCTATGCTACCCTGTTATTGGTAATGGCGAAGAGGTTAGCATGTGGGGGCATGATCTGTAACTTTCTTACCTATCATTAATCATGATTGATTCAGGATTATCCGTAATCATGGTAGCCATTTTAATATAGAAGAAAACACATTTTATTATTATTTATAATAAAGGTGACTCCAAAATGACACAATACAATATTTACCATTAATTTATATTCGGCACAAAAAATAATCTGAAACACAACAAAAACAAACTGCAAACGCATCCAACAAGTTTGTAGAGTCACATGCTTGATGTAGTCATTGTGTGCTAGAATTATGGGACAAATACTCAACTTTTGACTACGTAAATTTAACACACTGAAGTGAATTGGTCCAAATACTTATGACACCTTCTAATAGGGGACTAGATACATAAAGAGCATTCATTTCTAAACAGTAAAAACAAGTAGGTATGAAAACACCCTCAAATAAAAGGTGACATGCTGTACCATCGCCTAATTAAAAACATTTGATTTCAAATCCAAAATGCTGGAGTATAGAGCCAAATAAAATGTCTTAGTCACATTTCCAAATAAATATGTAGGGGAGTGTAAAAATCTAAATGTATGATGTATGTGTCTGCTGAGAACATTGTTTCCTAAAATCCATTACATTCAGTGAAGTGCTCTGTAAAAATAATAATACAATATATATAGGTTTGAATAATTCATGCATGAATCTTTCCAACAGATTCTGGTGAGCCGACGACATCGATAGGTAAAACAAAACGTGAAGATCAGACAACCCACTGACTTTATACAAATATACATTTAGTCTGAGCGTTATCCATTAAAGTGCAATTCAAAAGAAAGCAGTCCTCATAAGGGGCTTTCTACTATGCATGTCTTTCTCTCATGACCCAGGTTACGGTCATCTACCAGCCCCCAGACCCATGACCCAGGTTACGGTCATCTACCAGCCCCCAGACCCATGACCCAGGTTACGGTCATCCACCAGCCCCCAGACCCATGACCCAGGTTACGGTCATCCACCAGCCCCCAGACCCATGACCCAGGTTACGGTCATCTACCAGCCCCCAGACCCATGACCCAGGTTACGGTCATCCACCAGCCCCCAGACCCATGACCCAGGTTACTGTCATCTACCAGCCCCCAGACCCATGACCCAGGTTACTGTCATCTACCAGCCCCCAGACCCGACCCAGGTTACTGCCATCTACCCGGCCCCAGACCCATGACCCAGGTTACGGTCATCCACCAGCTCCAGCCCATGACCCAGGTTACGGTCATCCAGCCCCAGACCCATGACCCAGGTTACTGGCCATCTACCAGCCTCAAGACCATGACCCAGGTTACTGTCATCTACCAGCTCCCCAGACCTATGACCCAGGTTACTGGTCATCCACCGCCCCCAGACCTACGACTCAGGTTACTGTCATCTACCAGCCCACCCATGACCCAGGTTACTGTCATCTACCAGCCCCCTGACCCATGACCCAGGTTGCACGGTCATCTACCAGTCCCTAGACCCATGACCTAGGTTACGGTCATCTACTGTGCCCCCAGACCCATGACCCAGGTTATGGCCATTCGTCAGGCCCTCAGACCCATGAACTGTGCTTGATGTCATCCACCAGCCCTCAGACCCATGACCCAGGTTACGGTCATCTACCAGCCCCCCAGACCCATACAACTTCCTCAAGGCATGAAGACATACTTATATTAGTCATTAGATCCTCTTCCTACCATCAGCTCTGGGTGACTGTACCTGTCCCATAGTGAGTTTCGGATCGTTCTGCACCCCTCAACACACCTCACCATATCCAGCACGCGTCGCCGGAAGTTTCTACACAGTCTGAGATGGAGCACTGGGTTGAGGCAAGCGTGCAGGCAGGCTAGAGCGAACGTAACCACCAGACTGTTCTCGACAGCTGTCCTCCCGTTCTCACAGGACCCAGAAACAGGCTCCCCAGGCCTCCCCTGAAAGGTGTCCACCATTAGGGTGATGTTGTAGGGCGTCCAGCAGAGGAAGAAGACCAGCACCAGGGCCAGGATGACCCGGCCGGCCCTCTGCTTCTGGAGGCCCTGGGAGCCACGCTGCAGCAGGATGCAAGAGTAGCAGAAGAGCAGCACGGCAGAGGGGAGGAGGAAGCCCACTGTATGGTAGAGCAGGCGGGAGGCCAGACGCCAGTCAAACCCAGACTGGGAGAGAGACGGGTAATTGTGGACACACTTCTGTTTGTCTTGACTGGTGTCCCTCACAGACTCCAGGAAGTGCACGGACAGGCTTGCACCATCCAGGGCTTCCAGACTGATGCAGGCCAGCAGGAAGATGCTACAGTAGAAGTTGATCTGAAGAGAGAGAGAGAGAGAGAGAGAGAGAGAGAGAGAGAGAGAGAGAGAGAGAGAGAGAGAGAGAGAGAGAGAGAGAGAGAAACTCAAGAAAGTTCTTAGCTGGAATGAACATTAAGATGAAACAACTGTGTTCCTTCTCTGTACTTCCTCTTTTCCCAGAAATGTTGACAGTTTATTATTGGACTCAGAGGAAGAGCCCCTTAAGAGTACATTAACCCTGATCTGGATTGAATGATGCATTGAAAGTGTATCTGATGACTTAGAAGAATAATAGGATGTAAAACCCTTCCTCCCTTCCTATCCAACACTACCCAGCCCTCGGATTTCACAGCACTAGAACCCCCCATCATATATACCACACTACTCCACACTAGTCCAAATCCTTTACCCCCTCTCCCCATCCCCAACCCCCAGTTTATGTGTTCATACAGGTATATACACTTGCTAGACCAGTCCCCCTCTACCCCCACAAGTCCTTACTGTGAACATGGCTCCAGTGATCTTGCAGAGGGGGTCCCGAGCTCCATTCCCCAGTGGCCTGAACAGCCCAGAGGGCAGGGTGACCAGCAGCAGGGTGTCGGCCAAGCCCAGGTGCAGGATGAAGGTGTCCATCACGCTCCAGCTCCGCCTCCTCTGGACCAGAACCACCAGGACCAGCACGTTACCCACTAGCCCCAGGACCAGCGTCAGGGAGTAGAGCATTGGGAGGAACACCGTGCCAAAACGCACTCCAACGCCATCTTCAGGGGAGCATTCCTCTTTATAAACATAGTCCCCATCGTAGCTATAGGTGCTATTCTCTAGAAATATCCCTCCCAGGTCCAAATCCATGTCTGTCTGTAGAGAAGTCGAGAATCAGTTTATCGTTTGGGTAGTAAATATCAATCTAGTGGGTTTAAGATAAAAACAATGCGAGCAGAATGTGTGTTGGCGAGGACAACAATTTCCTCTTTCACCAAGTTACACCTAGAGAGATCTGTCTTTAGTCTCCGGTCTTCTGCTCTAACACTGACAGGTTGTGTGGGTGTGAGAAAGAGAGGTATCCCCTGAAGTGTCTCATCTGACAAGGGCCAGAACATATTATATTCACGCTGCTCACATGATTTCCATGTAACCAGACTAGGCAACACCACACACAGCATAGTAAGAGAGGAAAGCACAGTTCCCCTTAAGGGGGATGTCCACTGCACTGCAGACCATCTGACTGGTGCCATTGACACACTATGGGAGCTTGTCTCGTTGTGCTCTAACCACACTCTCTAAGCTCTCTGTAGGTATTCTATACTTATCAGTTTTTCTGTTAAACCAGAAAGACTGGTGAGTGATGGCAAGAGAGAGGGGAGACAGAGAGAAAGCAAGAGAGACAGAGAGAGAAGACTTGTCCTGGGAAATTTGGATGCACAGACATATGCACAAGCACACACAGGAATTCAAATAGCATGAAAGACATACGCAGAGTAAAGAGAACTTGTGAAGGACAAAGACCACAGACGAGGAGAAAAGAGAAAACACATAGACAGTAGAGGGGGGTTGAAATGAGAAAAATACTTACCACATAAGCCGTGTTCTATATATATAAATAAAGGTTCAATTTAAAATACAAATAGCCGATCATTCAGTAGTCCCAGTAGCATTGCAGAGACTGGAGACAAACACTGCTCTGTTTGCTTACACTATAAGTAGAGAACAGACAGTTTGTTTGAATGGCTGCATTCCCTGAGCAGGAAAGAGAGAGGACAAATTGAACTAACAGTTCACACAAAACAAAAGTGAAGGAGGTCAAGGGGATGATGCAGGACTTTTAG
>NW_025757173.1:0-5812 GCF_021184085.1 Oncorhynchus gorbuscha
AAACATTCAGAAGTGGATTTCATTTCATTTCACACCAGCCCTATTATTTCTTTAGTCTGTCGTTCTGTAAAACCAAGGCCGTGTTATGATGATAGTCTACTCCAGATATACAGTACCAGTTAAACTTTGACACACCTACTCATTCAAGGGCTTTCTTGCCAAGAGTGTGCAAAGCTGTCATCAAGGCAAAAGGGTGGCTACTTCGAAGGATCTCAAATAGAAAATATATTTTGATTTGTTTAACACTGTTTTGGTTACTACATGATTCCATATGTGTTATTTCATAGTTTTGATGTCTTCACTATTATTCTACAACGTAGAAAATAGTAAAAAACAAAATAAAGACCTTGGAATGAGTAGGTGTGTCCAAACGTTGGACTGGTCCTGTTCACAATGAATGAGGATTGTTGCTTGTATTCATTCAGCTAAATCTCTCTAGTTAGAACTCAACATAAACCTTGTACTGTTTTTCTTCAACAAAGACGTGTGTGATTAGTGATGAACACACTTTCATGCAGGTTTTATTTTCTCATTTACATCAACGACCAGGGGAATAGTTACAGGGGTGAAGAATGAGCCAATTGGAAACTGGGGATGACTAGGTGAGCGTGATGGTATGTGGGCCAGATTGGGAATTTAGCCAGGACACCAGGGTTAACACCCCTACTCTTATGATAAGTGTCATGGGATCTTTAGTGACCATAGAGAGTCGTGACCCCCATTTAACATCCCATCAAAAAGACAGCACCCTGTGACTGTCCCCAATCACTGCCCTGGGGAATTGGGATATTTTTTTTTTCAGCGCAGAGGAAAGTGTTCCTCCTACTAGCCTTCCAGCATCTGGTCTCCCATCCACAGACCGACCAGGACCGACCCTGCTTATCTTCAGTGGCAAGCCAGCAGTGGGATGCAGGGTGGTATGGTTCAATTACAATAACAATATAGTCACATTTAGCATCAAATACTGTAACAAATACAGCCAGCACTAAAACAAACCAACCAAACAGCCTCCTCACCTGATTGTGGAAGTTGAGCATGGTGGTAGGGTCTCCTGTCCTTCTTCCCAGGATCTCCATGTGACCGGCGGCGAGGGAACTTCCAGGCTAGTCCAGGAAGTCTGGCAGGTAGGGAGGGCTTCGCCCCATGGATGATGTATGTAGTAGAGCTGCCTGGGATGACGTGTCCTCGCTGAAGGCTAGGGTAGCAAACTCCTGGGCGAACTGCTGCATCTCCGCTGGAGACAGGGCCGAGCTCGCTGCAGTAGGCGTGGCCACCAGGGCTCCACCGTTGGGTTGTTCCTCCCACGTGGATAAGCGGGCCCAACTCAGGTTCTCAAAGCCAGGCTGGGGGCACCGTGGCTGGGGGATCTGAAGGGGGATGTCATAGGGAAGCTGGGTCCCAACTACTAATACTACTGCTACTGCTATTGCTGCTGCTCATAGGGGCTTGGAGAGGGACAGAGTTGGAGAGGGGCTGTAGCAGTTCTCCTGTTTGATGGATGAGGTGGTGGAGGTGTGGTGGTGGTGGACGGGAGCGGGGTTTGAACTCTGTGGCCGTGGTGGTGGTGGTGGTGAGGCTGTTGTTTGGAGGCCAGGCCTGCATGGAGCTCAGAGAGGAGACCAGCACACACGGTCTGGCTGGACCTGCTGTACATCTTGGGATGTTTCCACTTCTCCTTTCTCTCTCTCACTCTCTTTGTGTTTCTTCTTCTTTTTCTTCACCTTTTTAATCTGGAGCTCTGAGTTTATCTGGGGTTTCTGCTTGTCTAGAGAGAGAGAGAGGGGGGAGCAGAGAGGGGAGAGAGAGGGGGGGCAGAGAGAGAGAGAGAGAGAGAGACAGAGGGGAGAGGGGGGGGGCAGAGAGAGAAAAAAATGGTGTTAATAAAAGTGCTGTGAAGAACACCTTCATGCAGATTCACTAATACCCAGAGCATGTCTAGAATCTAGAGAGAGATTCACTACTACCCAGAGCATGTCTAGAATCTAGAGAGAGAGATTCACTACTACCCAGAGCATGTCTGGAATCTAGAGAGAGAGATTCACTACTACCCAGAGCATGTCTGGAATCTAGAGAGAGATTCACTACTACCCAGAGCATGTCTGGAATCTAGAGAGAGATTCACTACTACCCAGAGCATGTCTGGAATCTAGAGAGAGAGAGATTCACTACTACCCAGAGCATGTCTAGAATCTAGAGAGAGATTCACTACTACCCAGAGCATGTCTGGAATCTAGAGAGAGATTCTCTACTACCCAGAGCATGTCTGGAATCTAGAGAGAGATGCACTACTACCCAGAGCATGTCTGGAATCTAGAGAGAGAGAGAGAGAGAGAGATTCACTACTACCCAGAGCATGTCTGGAATCTAGAGAGAGAGAGAGAGAGAGAGAGAGATTCACTACTACCCAGAGCATGTCTGGAATCTAGAGAGAGAGATTCTCTACTACCCAGAGCATGTCTGGAATCTAGAGAGAGAGATTCACTACTACCCAGAGCATGTCTGGAATCTAGAGAGATTCACTACTACCCAGAGCATGTCTGGAATCTAGAGAGAGAGAGATTCACTACTACCCAGAGCATGTCTGGAATCTAGAGAGAGATTCTCTACTACCCAGAGCATGTCTGGAATCTAGAGAGAGATTCTCTACTACCCAGAGCATGTCTGGAATCTAGAGAGAGATTCACTACTACCCAGAGCATGTCTGGAATCTAGAGAGAGAGAGAGAGATTCACTACTACCCAGAGCATGTCTGGAATCTAGAGAGAGAGAGAGAGAGAGAGATTCACTACTACCCAGAGCATGTCTGGAATCTAGAGAGAGAGATTCTCTACTACCCAGAGCATGTCTGGAATCTAGAGAGAGAGATTCACTACTACCCAGAGCATGTCTGGAATCTAGAGAGAGAGAGATTCACTACTACCCAGAGCATGTCTGGAATCTAGAGAGAGAGAGATTCACTACTACCCAGAGCATGTCTGGAATCTAGAGAGAGATTCTCTACTACCCAGAGCATGTCTGGAATCTAGAGAGAGATTCTCTACTACCCAGAGCATGTCTGGAATCTAGAGAGAGAGAGATTCACTACTACCCAGAGCATGTCTGGAATCTAGAGAGAGAGATTCCCTACTACCCAGAGCATGTCTGGAATCTAGAGAGAGAGATTCACTACTACCCAGAGCATGTCTGGAATCTAGAGAGAGATTCACTACTACCCAGAGCATGTCTGGAATCTGAGAGAGATTCACTCATTACCCAGAGCATGTCTGGAATCTAGAGAGTTCTCTACTACCCAGAGCATGTCTGGAATCTAGAGAGAGATGCACTACTACCCAGAGCATGTCTGGAATCTAGAGAGAGAGAGATTCACTACTACCCAGAGCATGTCTGGAATCTAGAGAGAGAGAGATTCACTACTACCCAGAGCATGTCTGGAATCTAGAGAGAGAGAGATTCACTACTACCCAGAGCATGTCTGGAATCTAGAGAGAGATTCACTACTACCCAGAGCATGTCTGGAATCTAGAGAGAGATTCTCTACTACCCAGAGCATGTCTGGAATCTAGAGAGGGATTCTCTACTACCCAGAGCATGTCTGGAATCTAGAGAGAGATTCTCTACTACCCAGAGCATGTCTGGAATCTAGAGAGAGATTCTCTTACTACCCAGAGCATGTCTGGAATCTAGAGAGAGATTCTCTACTACCCAGAGAATGTCTGGAATCTAGAGAGAGATTCTCTACTACCTAGAGCATGTCTGGAATCTAGAGAGAGAGATTCTCTACTACCCAGAGCATGTCTGGAATCTAGAGAGAGAGATTCACTACTACCCAGAGCATGTCTGGAATCTAGAGAGAGAGAGAGAGATGCACTACTACCCAGAGCATGTCTGGAATCTAGAGAAAGAGAGATTCTCTACTACCCAGAGCATGTCTGGAATCTAGAGAGAGAGATTCTCTACTACCCAGAGCATGTCTGGAATCTAGAGAGAGAGAGATGCACTACTACCCAGAGCATGTCTGGAATCTAGAGAGAGAGAGATTCACTACTACCCAGAGCATGTCTGGAATCTAGAGAGAGAGAGATTCACTACTACCCAGAGCATGTCTGGAATCTAGAGAGAGAGAGAGATTCACTACTACCCAGAGCATGTCTGGAATCTAGAGAGAGATTCACTACTACCCAGAGCATGTCTGGAATCTAGAGAGAGATTCTCTACTACCCAGAGCATGTCTGGAATCTAGAGAGAGATTCTCTACTACCCAGAGAATGTCTGGAATCTAGAGAGAGATTCTCTACTACCTAGAGCATGTCTGGAATCTAGAGAGAGAGATTCACTACTACCCAGAGCATGTCTGGAATCTAGAGAGAGAGAGAGAGAGATGCACTACTACCCAGAGCATGTCTGGAATCTAGAGAGAGAGAGATTCTCTACTACCCAGAGCATGTCTGGAATCTAGAGAGAGAGAGATTCTCTACTACCCAGAGCATGTCTGGAATCTAGAGAGAGATGCACTACTACCCAGAGCATGTCTGGAATCTAGAGAATCAATGAGCAGAGGAGAGGAGGAAGAGAGGAGGAAGAGAGGCGGCTCTGGTTGAGGAACAACTACTTCCATCAATACATGAAGACCTTCATTAGCCTTGTATTATTACCATGGTCCCAACTATAGGCCTCACTGCTTCAGCCAACTCCTCTGACTACTGACACGTGGCATGATTATATTACCACCCAAAAGGAGCGAAACAACTGGGCTTATAATTAGACACAGAGGACAACTTAGTAATTATTACGATTGAATTACAGTAACCAGAGAGCTTGGACACCGCTGTTAGAAAACTGTAATAAACTGGATTCTGTCCAGGGGGTGGAACTGGGAAGCAGCCGCAGCAGTCCAAGGGGTGGAACTGGGAAGCAGCCGCAGCAGTCCAGGGGGTGGAACTGGGAAGCAGCCGCAGCAGTCCAGGGGTGGAACTGGGAAGCAGCACGCAGCAGTCCAGGGGGTGGAACTGGGGAAGCAGCCGCAGCAGTCCAGGGTGGAACTGGAAGCAGCCGCAGCAGTCCAGGGGGTGGAACTGGGAAGAGCCGTAGCAGTCCAGGGGGTGGAACTGGGAAGCAGCCGCAGCAGTCCAGGGGGTGGAACTGGGAAGCAGCCGCAGCAGTCCAGGGGATGGAACTGGGAAGCAGCCGCAGCAGTCCAGGGGGTGGAACTGGGAAGCAGCCGCAGCAGTCCAGGGGGTGGAACTGGGAAGCAGCCTGAGCAGTCCAGGGGTGGAGACTGGGAAGCAGCCGCAGCAGTCCAGGGGATGGAACTGGGAAGCAGCCGCAGCAGTCCAGGGGTGGAACTGGGAAGAGCCGTAGCAGTCCAGGGGGGTGGAACTGGGAAGCAGCCGCAGCAGTCCAGGGGTGGAACTGAAGCAGCCGCAGTCCAGGGTGGAACTGGGAAGCAGCCGCAGCAGTCCAGGGGTGGAACTGGGAAGCAGCCGCAGCAGTCCAGGGGTGGAACTGGGAAGCAGCCGCAGCAGTCCAGGGGTGGAACTGGGAAGCAGCCGCAGCAGTCCAGGGGGTGGAACTGGGAAGAGCCGTAGCAGTCCAGGGGGTGGAACTGGGAAGAGCCGTAGCAGCCCAGGGGGTGGAACTGGGAAGAGCCGTAGCAGTCCAGGGGTGGAACTGGGAAGAGCCGTAGCAGCCCAGGGGGTGGAACTGGGAAGAGCCGTAGCAGTCCAGGGGGTGGAACTGGGAAGAGCCGTAGCAGCCCAGGGGATGGAACTGGGAAGAGCCGTAGCAGTCCAGGGGGTGGAACTGGGGAGCAGCC